>NC_048299.1:196220170-196266688 GCF_013100865.1 Trachemys scripta elegans
CCCACGAAAGCTTATGCCCAAATAAATCTGTTAGTCTTTAAGGTGCCACCAGATTCCTTGTTGTGTATGCATAAGTTATTCAAGTGCATAAGTTTGTGCAGCACTGGGGCCTTAAACTTTGTACATGCTCTATAGTCAGTCTATCTTGATATATTTCCAGAACAACAATGCTTTATTCCTTGTATTATTGCTCTGGCCTCCTTTTTAATTGTATAGTCTCGTTTATTACTCACCATTGTTCATGATTTCATAGCATATCTATTCAACTGTATATCTGAAACATTACATGTTGTTTTGCTGAAAACAATTACACTTTGTAGTGACTCTTTTTTTTCTTTGTTTGTTTTTATACTTTCCCAATGTCTTTAAAAAAATGTCAAATAAAAACATGGGGGGAAAAAGACAGTTAAACAACATCCACATGGACAGTGACAAGTAGTCTCTAAAATCTAAACCAATTGTTTGACCGCAATGCATACAAGATATGAAACATACGAAAAATAGTTGTAATATATAAAATGGTGATCACGCATATATTTTCGTGATTTAGTCTATATTGGGTAGGACGGGGCCCCAAGAATTGGAAGCTTAGACAAATGCATGTATTTGTATATTCATTTTGATTTATAATGACATTATTCTTAAAATCATCCACTCATTTTTGGTGCTTCTATTTTTGGGTGGCCAATCTGAAAGACATAGAGCCTGATTCTCCTGTGTGGTATAGAATGTCTCTCTGGGAAAACTGAATACCCTGAACTCCTACTGATTCACTAAGAATTGGGGATGCCTTCCAGTATGCCTATCAACATTCCATGGCCCAAATCTGGGGTGCGGTGTGTGAAAAAGAGCAAAAATTGAGGGGCACAAAAACTTCATGCAGAAAACTGAAAATGCTATAGGAGTCATTCTTGTGTTGTAAATAACCAGTTCTATAATCTCAGCTTCATTTCTGATGTAAAGAATTTTCACAAAAATAGTGAGGGGATCTCAGATTTGTGAAGCTCATAGATAACTTTAGGACTAAAATGAGTGACATCTCTGAAAATGATGGATATTTACAGAGGTATGCCTTCCTGGGGGCACTGACCTCAAGAAAACAGCAAATAGAATGGACAGAGGATTAAAGTACAGGACGGGGATCAGGAGACCAGCGTTCATTCCTAGCTCTGCTACAGACAGGTCCTTTGTTATGCCATTGACACAGGCCAATGTTATGTTATGCCTTTGTTATGCCAATTTCCTCTGAAATAAGTCCATGCACTGCTTCCCGGTGAGGACTACTTCCATGCCAAATTTCAGATTTCAAACCTCAGTTGTTTCAGCTGTTCAAAGAGAGGTCTGCAAAAAAATGTATATACCGCTTAATGTGCTGTGGTTGGAGACTGGTGTGGAGCAATCCAGCATTCACAGAGGTAGGCTTAACCCACTATTCATTAGTGCTGACCAGGCAAGTTATTAAAGCTTGTTTCTACAAATGGGCCTAATACTTTGCTTTTTCTGGGTGCTTTTCATTTGTAGATCATGCAGCGCTTGACAAAGGTGGACATAAATGAGTAGCTTCTACTTAACAGAAAGCATTGACTGAGCAGAGTCTTGAATCCATTTTTCTGAGAGGCAATGAAGTCTCGTGGACATTGACATCGGAAATCTAGGTTCCATTTCCCAGATCTGTCTCCAGCTGATTATGTGACTTTGGACAAATCATTTATTCTATGGTTTTAAAAAGTATCCCCTGATTTTGGATGCCCGGATTGAGTCATCTCTTCCACAGTTTCAATATGTGATTTTTAAAGGTCGGTAACTGTTAAATCAAACCCATTTTTTCTGGAACTAGGAAAGATGCTGCTTCTCAATAAGGGCTATTTCCATGACATGTTTCAGTTTTCAATCCCAAGTTGCTACAGCTGTAGGGCCACATGACGAAAGGGTCACAAGAATGTAATGTCTTAAAAGAAAAGTAAACCTTTTTCTACTCTCCTCGTATTCAAAAATGGCCCAACCATTTTTAAACAAACTTTGAAAAAACAAAATTCACATTCAGGCAGGGACAAAGCCTGAAAAATTTCAGCCCAAAACATTTCAGAAAGTCATAAGCAAGTGAAAACAGGGGGTTCTTATGGAAATCATTATGCAGTCTTAACTACAGAAGATCATGACAAACACTCACTAATTCAATATTTCTTTCAACCTCTGGTTTATGAATGTTTGTGAGGCCATCATTTGAGTTGAAATAATTAAAACACTAGTGCATCTAAAGTTCATTAAATGCAGATACAGTCTGTAACAATTTCTTACTGTGCATGGTATTTCCAAACAGATGTTTTATTTTACTTTTACAAAATCATGCTGTGTAATCTTGTGACACAATCTACAGTTTGAAATAAAAGGATTTGGCTCTGATACACGTATAGATATAGGTATATTTAATATTTCTGTTCTTCATGTGCATAGCATGTCAGTGTAAAAACACACGAAAATATAATCTAACCAGCATTATAAACTCAAACAAAACAAAACTAGGTATTCTTCAGCTGTAACCATTTACCCTGTGTCCTTCGTCAGCAGATAAATATGTCTCTATAAATATCCTTATCAAACTTTACTTGCCAGCACATCTCAAAAAGCTTTCATTGTTATCATATCGCTAAGAGCATTACATCATTGTGTCAATTTGATGAAACAGTTTTTTACTACTTTTTTAATTACATGTTTATTTCTTTTTAATTTTCTCTGTTCTGTCCAGCTACTTTAGACTAATCCATGGCTAATCCATGGCTCTGGCAAGTTCAGCCACAAGTCACTGGACAAAATGCAGGAATTACTGGGATAGAATTATATGGCCTGGTTATGCAAGAGGTCAGGCTAGATCATGGGTTTTCAATCTGGAATCATGACCACACTTCATTCTTTATGAATGAACAGTGGAAGGGGTCCCCCCCCCAAAAAATGTGGTTTTGTAACATGGGGTGATGGTATGAAAAAGATTGAGAACCACTAGACTAGATTATCACAAGGGCCTTCTGGTCTTAAAATCTATTAATCTACGTATTTTAAAATGCAGCTTCGAACCCTCGAGTATGATGGAGCTTCTCTGCCCTCCTCCAAGGATCTCATCCAAAGCTCATTGAAGTCAATGGCAAGATGCCTACCGCCTTCAATGGGCTTTGGATCAGGCCCCAATGAGCTGTTCTGTCCCCCCAGAGGATACACCCACCTCTGCAGGTGGCTGGCTGAAACCCTGAAGAATGAGCCATAGGCACACAAGATGTAAACTGGAAGTGAGACCCAGGTCTGCTAAGTCCTAATCTCCTCTAACACAAGCAACCCCATCATACAATCGCACACATAGATTTGTCCAGCTCTCTCATGAAACTAAGTAAGCTGTTTGCCCCCACAACTCCTATTGGGAAGTTGTTCAAGAACCTCATCTATCTGATGGTTAGAACCCTTCTTGTAATTTCCAGTCTGAATTTGTTCATGACCAGATTATATCCATTTTTTCTTGTGCTAACATTGTCCTTTATCTTAAATAGCTCTTCACCCTTCCTGGTGTTTATCCCCTAATGTATTTATAGACAGCAATCATATCATATCCCCTCTCAGCCTTCTTTTTTGCTAGCCTAAACAAACAAAGTCTCCCCTCATAAAATAGACTCTTCATTCCCCTGATCATCCTAGTAGCTCGTCTCTGCAGCTGCTCCAGATTAAATTCATCTTTCTGGAACCTCTTCTTGTTGCAGATAAAATCAAGAATATTTCTTTGCTGTTCCAATAAATTATACCAGCTCAAAAGTTTCTACAACAGCTTCAGACAGAAAATAAATCTCCCTTTTTTGTGTTTGTTATCCCATTATTTTACCTCCAAAATGTTACTTTCATTTGATGTAATTTTAACTCCTACATAAGTAATACCTTTCAGCTGAGGTTCTGAAAGTGTTTTATAAAAGTTAAGCCCCCCGTGAGGTTTTATGCCTCCATTATACTGATTAAACTCAGGCCTAGCAGGATTAAGGGAGTCACCCAAAGTTATACCAGCTGATGATGAAGCTGGTAGTGGAAACTGGGAGTCCCAAGTCTCAGCTGTTTGATGTGACCATTAGATTGTATTGATGTGGGAAAGACAGACATCTTGGACTCTCACAAGAAAATGCTCCAGACCAAAGTAATCACTGGCATAAGGGGGTGTAACTCCACTGAAGTGAAGCCAGGGGTGAATTGGGCAGCTCATCTTCAAAGAAATAGAATTTAATGTATTCTTTGCATTTTGCCTTCAAGAATATTAACCATATGCTGGTGAGGATGGGAGTCCAGGCATATTTATGCGATGCAAGTTTCAATATGCAAATTTACCTATTTCTCACCATTTATTTAAGTTGTTTGTATTCATATTCATAAAGAGCCACCAGATGGTTTTTTACCAGCTATGGACACAATCCTGCTTCTATTGAAGCCAATGGAATGGTAAAACTCCTATTGACTACAATAAAACAGGATTGGACCATAAACCTGGAAGAAACCTTAATCAATTTAATTAATGAAAGAGGTGTGCATGGAACCTGAAGGAGTGAATAAAGGAAGTAAGAAGTGAGTTTATCATCCATACCTGACCTGACAGGAGAATTATGACCATTTGTTTAAGAATTGCGCACCTCCATTCCTGAGACATAAGCTACCATGGATGGCACATCCTAAATCACATGCAGTACTTACACAGAGTATACTTCATAAATGAATAAGAATTGCATGGCTATAAAGAATCCAATCCTACATTCTTTGGGCACCCAGAACCTGCACTGAAGACAGGATTTGAGGAGCACGAGGACAGTAACAAACTCAGTTCCTGTAAACAGAAAAAGAAGAATGATGATATATTGGTAATGTGTGATCCCCGGGGCGACTATGTTTTTTGCCACCCCAAGCACGGCAGTCAGGCGGCTTTCGGCAGCGCACCTGCGGGCGGTCCGCTGGTCACGCCGATTCGGCGGCATGCCTGCGGGAGTTCCGACGGTCCCGCGCCTTCGGCGTCCCCACCGCCAAATTGCCGCCGAAACTGGGGGACCTCCCGCAGGCATGCCGCTGAAGGCAGCCTGACTGCCACCCTCACAGGGACTGGTAGGCTGCCCCCCGCAGCTTGCCACCCCAGGCACGTGCTTTCTGCGCTGGTGCCTGGAGCCGCCGCTGGTGACCACAGAAGCATGCAAACTGCTAGCATGCATTTTTTAGAGTTCTTGATTTCAAGAGAGAAAGAATAAATTCCATGTTTTGTCAAAATATGTAAGTGTTTTATATCCTCCAGTCATATTGCAAAATACTAGGAATACAGCATAGTTAGAGTAAGAGGGTCAGCGTTCATGTTACCGCAGAACTACAAAAACAATCCATCACTGTTAACTCTGACACTCTGACACCACTCCTTCCAAATCTGTAAGAGTAAATAAAATAAAATGGGCCATTTCATAATGTGAAAACAATCAGCAGTCTGCATCTTCTTTTCATTGACAATAGTGGAAACCTATATGGAACTCTATTTTGGTAGATAAAAATATTGCACAAAGTCAGCCACATGTTCTTGTGGTTCTAAGACTTTCTGTGTAGACTCCTTAGTTGAGACAAATTACTACCAAATGTACTTGTTCTTTATCAAACATATTGAGAAAAGGTTTCCTAACAACGCAATAGGCTGCAATGGATATTTTTAGTAACATGATAGTTTTCAGATCACCCATGTATCTGCCAGTGATAAGCCACACACAAGAATGGCTATAATTGTAGCTGCTGAGAGTATCCAAACAAATATTTATCTAGGCTCTGTGTGTGTGCGTGTTTGATAGAGAAAAGAGGGGTAAAAAGGTCAATGTTACTTTGAGGTCCCATGTGTGATACGTGTCCTTGATCAATTATTTCTCTATTTTTTTTCTATTAGTCTTTCCAGAGTAAAGTATCACACACACACTTCAGGGAATCCATACAATACTATGGAAGTGCTAATAGATCATTTGTGCCCAGATGCTTTGGTAACCATAAAGGGCCATATGTTACCCACCACTGCAGATCATAAAGGGCAGCAAAGAGAGGTGGAAATTGAGCCAGAGATCGGAATGGAGAGGTTAGGCCATTAAAATCTCCCATGGGGCAACTGCGTCACCACAGAATCGATGCATGATTCAGAATACACATGTTTTGGATAGAGGGCAGCTAGCCAAAAGAGGGTAAACTGTGGAGCACCCATTCTGAGTTGCATGCTCCTATGCAAACTTTCTCTCATCTACACAACAAAATGCTGTGTAAATTTTTGCTTCCAGTGGTTGGTTTCCACTCCCACTATCAGAGGGAAAGGTAATTCACTACCATGACAGGGGAACCTGTAGCAGTAGAGCCATCCAGCTGTCCATGCTCCTGCGTGTGGTGAGGCCAGGAGGGCACATAGAGGAACTACCTTTTCATGGGGATGACCCAAAATCTGGGATTTCTCATGGATCCTCAAACTTCATGAAGCTGGCAGGTCACGTCCCCTATACTTTCTACCTCACCATTAATCCTTCCCACAACAGACGAAAAAGTAGAACAGCTTTCTTCATATATTGTACTCTATGTATTTTAATGTACGTGTGAATGTAAGGTTGTCCCTTCTACCCAAAAATTTGCATCAGGGGAAGACGTGGGGCCTAATTCTCCATGCACCTGCCACACAACATAAAAGGCCATATAGCAGGCTGAACTGGGTCCCAGGGAATATCTGGTGGTCTAGGGGGTTTCCCTGCGTGGCACAGTGGCCATGAAACAACTCTACGTCACCACTGAGAAGCCCCCATTGTAGGGATATATTGCAGGCAAAGAGGTGGAGGGAGAGGTCATGGCCAGAGTGCGTTGTGATCCAGCTATTCTCAACTGTCAACGTTTTGTGGGGAGTGTAAATTAAACTGAGCCTGATGCTTTATGAGAGACAGGGTGGGTGAGGTAATATCTTTTATTGGACCGACTTCTGTTGGTGAAGAGACAAGGATGGGGGCTTACCCAGAGCTCTTCCTCAAGTCTGGGAAATGTACTCAGTGTGTCACAGCTAAATATAAGGTGGAACAGATTGTTTAGCATAAGTTGTTAACACATATTTCAAGGGAACATTCAAGGTGAAGTGGGCCATTAACACCTTTCTAGTCACGGTGTGGGGAGGGGAGAGGAGAAAACAAAATCTGGGGTGGGGGAGAGTGGGTCATAGATTGTTGCAATAATTCATACACCCAATGTGTCTATTCAGTTCATGATGTTTACTGTCTAACATAGTTATGAATTTAAGCCTCCAGGCTTGCCTTTTGAAGGTGTTGTGCAGGTTGACTTTGAAGATGTGAACTGACAGGTCAGCTATAGAATGATTGCTTTGTGATAGGTGATAGGGTACTTTTGACTTTTATCATTTTTCTGTGTGAGTTCATCTGAAAGCATAGTGATTCTGTCATTTCATCCAAATAGTTGTTATTGGGGCATTGAGTGCACTGGGTGAGGTACACCATATTTTGTGATAGGCATATGTAGGACCCATGAATCTTGTAAGATGTGTTGTGGGGTATGTTGATCATTGTAGCAGTGGAAATATGTCTGCAGGTTTGTCTGTGGGTCTGGTGCGGCTTTGAGATGTTATGTCTTGGTCTGTGGGGAGCTTACTTCTGATGATGAGCTTGGAGAGGTTGGGGGGTTGTTTGATGGCCAAAAGAGGGGGTTCAGAAAGGATTTCATTCAGGGTCTAGTCTGCATCAAGTCTTGGTTGTAATTATTTAATGATACCCCATATGAGTTCTAGTATGGGGTAGTAGGTGACAATTAGGGATGTGCAGTCATAAAGGATTTTATTTCTGTATTGAAGCAGGTTTTCTTGGGGTATTCAGGTGTCCCATTCCATAATGCAATCTACTTCTCTGGTGGAGTATCCTTGCTTAGTGAAGGCAGTTTTAAGTGTGTTACGGTATGTATCCTGGACTTTCTTCTCCGAGCACATTCTGTGGTATCTGAGTGCCTGGCTGTAGACATAGGCACCAACTCCGTGGGTGCTCGGGGCTGGAGCACCCACGGGGAAAAATTGGTGGGTGCTCTGCACCCACTGGCAGCCAAGCTCCCCTCTGTCCAGAGGATGAAAATATAATCTATGGTGATTTGTCCAGAAATTCTTCCTCAAGGTGGTCCAGGAAGAGATTGGCATATTGGGGAGCCATCCTAGTACCCATGGCTGTTCCCATAGTTTGGACAGAGTGTTTGTTGTTGAATGTAAAATTGTTATGGGTGAGGATGAAATGGATGAGTTTGGGTTGGCTCTCTGGGGATTGTCCATTGTCTTGTAGATATCTGAGGAAGGCAGCAATGCCATCATTGTGAGGGATGTTGGGTGTAGGGAAGTGACATTCATGAGGGGAAGGATGGTGTTCTGAGGAAGGATTTTCTGGGACTAACAGGCTACAATAACACTGCAGACAATACCTGAGGTTTTATGTCAGGGACCAGACAGGTCCCCAGACCACCCTGAATTCAGGAAGCACAGAAGTAACTTGAAACCACCTTTGCTGCTCCTGCAACCACCTATTCTTGTACCAAGCATAGGAATAGAGAGAGAGATAAGCAAACCCTGGTCCCTAGGATTCAGCTGACCATTTTTCTTTTCTGTGTCTACATTTATGTTCTTGGGGCTGAGCGGGGGCAGCATGCAGAGATGCCTGGCCATGCCTCCACCTTGGAGAAGCACATGTCGCCGTTTGCGGGGAACCACCCGAGGTGAGTACCACCCAGAGCCAGCACCCCAAACCCCCTCCCACACCCCAACATCCTGCCCCGAGCCTCCTCCCACACCCAAACTCCCTCCCACTTAGTTAACTGGAATTTTTTACTTACTGGCACCCCCCATTCCCACAACATGCCGGATAACAAAGCTTTTACTGTAATGCCTTTTTATGTGTGGGTGCACTCCCTCTTACAGATCAGGGCAACTGCATCTGTATTTCCCCTCAGTGGTTCAGCAAAGGTACCCACTCCCAGGCTTCCAGCTCCTCAACTGTTGCCTCTCTTGGGTGAAGACCTGTGTCTCACTCCTTGACCAGTGTATGTTCAGGCTGCCAAGGATTTTTTCTTTTTCTGAAATAGATGATGTGGTGTTTAGCCATGATTTCCTTATGGGAAAATATTTGAGAAAATTGATTTGTGCATGAACATGCAATGGTAGAAAACACCTACAGCTTCTTGTCTACAAAAGGGACCCACAGGAGGCCAACACAGCCCTACAACTGAGCTGGGATGTGCTGATTCAGCACTTTCTTACTGCAGACTCCACTGCAGGGTCTGCTTCAGAGATTCCCCTGATGGAATGTAGCCCTCTTCTGGCTAACTCCTAGGGAGGGTGGAAGTAACGCTCCTTGCATCTAAGGAGTTGCTCTTTTCTATAGCACAAGGGGTCTTGCTGACATAAGGAGGTTCAAATTGCCATGCGCTGTGCAAAATAATGTGCTGCAGAGTTTGACCAACCAGAAGAAAGATAATGAGCAGAGCTGCATGGAGGATGGAAATTTGGCTTTGTGAAGCATTTTGAGATTTTGACATTTGTTTTCATTCTGTTTCAGAATGACACCCAAAAATTTAAAAGTTCGCCACTGGAGAATTTTTGTAAATCATTTTGGGTCAATTGAAATGTTTTGGTGCAACAAAATCAAAATGTTTCAATTTTGACTTTTTTACGCAAAAATGGAGTATAGTATATAATAGAGAAAATGTACAGATTTTGAAACAAAAAGTCATTTCTAAACAGAAAATCTAGATGTTTCATTCCAAAAATGTTGAAATGTTTTGACATAGTCAGAACTTTTTCCCCTCATTTTTTTCCTAAACATTTTGGTGAAATTGACACGATTTCAAAAAGTGTTTCAATGTTGACATAACTGCATTTTCTGCTGGAAAATGGTTTCATCCATTTTTTTCCAACCAGGTATAAAAATAAGTAATATCAACCACAAACACTCTGCTAGGGACAGGTGAACAAGTGTACATCAGAGTTCTTGGAAGTTTGGTAAATGACAGATGGTAGGAATAATGGTCCAATGGTAGGGGCACTAGTCTAGGACTTCAGAGACTTCTGTTCATTTCTCTGTTGTGCTGAAGACTTCCTTTGTCAAGTCGCTTAGGGTTTGTAAGCTCATGTAGACATACCAAAGCTAGTTTCATGCCAGCTAGTACACAATAGTGTGGACTGTACAAACCCACCCAGAACCCTGGGTAATTACTCGGTCAGCTTGCCTGCTGCGTGATAACTGAGCTAGATAGATTAAAGCTAGCTTGCGTGTGTCTACATCAACAGCACCCTGTGATTACAGTGTAGACATACACTTAGGGCTTGTCCTTCATGGGCAACACTGCAAGGGAGAAGCTCTCCTGTCAGCATAGTTAATCCACCTCCCTGAGAGGCGAGAGCTATGTTGATGGGAGAAGCTCTCCCATCGACATAGCACTGTCTACACTGGGTGGTAGGTAGATTTTTCACACTCCGAGCAACATAATTATACCAATTTAAGTGTGTAGTGTAGACCTGGCCTTAGTCTCACTGTTCCTCAGGTCTGTACTTTCCTACCTCACAGAGATGGTGTGAGGATAAATGTGTTAAAGACTCTGAGGTGCTCAGAAATGGTAGTGACTTGGATGGTGAACCATAGTCCTTGAAATAGGATATTTGGTTCATGGACTTGCATATGTGTGTAGACAAAACAAGCTACACTAAAAAAATACCTAGACACTGTGTCACTGATTTTTCCTTCAACGGGAAAACAACCTACAAGGCCTGCTACTGCTCACCAGATGGATGACAATACTATGTCCAGTTGAAATTGCAGAGGGATTTATGCTGATGGAATGTCCTGGAATGGAACTTGGCTAGGACAACAGCTTGAGTGTGAACAGCACTGCATATGTGTTTAAATTGTTCCAGAAGCTTTCTTTGTCTTCACTAATGGAAACAGCCATTTCTCCAGTTGCATAATTCTGCAGAAATATAAGTTATATGCACAGCAGTTTTTCCTAGACTGAGACCCATTTTCAATTTTTGCTTTGTATTTTTGGTCACAACATCAGAAAATCAATGTAAAACCAGTAGAAGATGATGGAACCAATACCTTTATAGGCATTTTTACCACACTCGTCTTCATAATATTTGACTACCATAAATGAATAAATGAATTAATGAATATATGAAATCAGTGGTAACATTGGAGATGGTTAAAATGACTGCTGCACATACTGGATTAGAAGATACTTTTGGTCTCAGTTTTCCTTGCTTCCAGCTTATTGCTGTTAGCACACAACACGCACCATCTGATCCACCTGGCGTTCCTAACAACCTCAAGTAGGGCCTGATCCAGCTCTCATTGCAGTCAATGGAAAGACCTCCATTGAGTTCACTGGGAGCTGAATCAGAGCTTTAGAGCTTTACTTGCAGTGGCAGTACCCTGCAAATTGTCAGGGCCCAAGGTTAAGTGATTTCAAACAAAGAGGTTTCACTTCAACTCTGAACAACCATAGGAACATTTTAAATACACCTCTACCCCGATATAACGCAACCCGATATAACATGAATTTGGATATAATGCGGTAAAACAGCGCTCTGGAGGGACGGGGCTGCGTGCTCCGGCGGATCAGAGCAAGTTTGATATAACGCGGTTTCACCTATAACGCGGTAAGATTTTTTGGGCTTCCGAGGACAGCATTATATCAGGGTAGAGGTGTACTAGAAACAAATGAAGATGTGGGGGAGAGGGAGCTTTTGGCTTTGGTTTGTTTTTTTGGCCAGGATTGTTTTTTAATTCTGCAGGACTCTTCTCTTTTCCTCTTATTGATTTATAGTCTTTCTTCCTTCTCATTTTCATACTCCCAAGACCCCTGCAAGGTCTGAAAAACTATTTTCCAACACTGCTTCTCACTCTCTCCTCCAGCAGGAGAAGCTGGGATGTGAGTGTCCTACTGGTAAAAATCAGAACTTGCATCCTAACCCTGGTTGAATCTATATTTTCCATACCTGGTGATTTGTGTACCAAAATTGTTGCTAAGTAGCAGTGTTTCAGAGTGTGTGTGTACTGTGGCTTACAAAACTTAAAGCTCAATGTTAAATCATGCTTTTTCAGAATAGTGGTTAACAAGCAAAGGGGAGCAAGAATAGCTCATGTGGTCACCTGTACCACCTCACAGACCCAGGACACAGTCAGTAAGATCCGTAAGCAGGAAAAGATAGTATTAACTTGTGTGGTATATTTGGTGACTTAAAACTCAGCTAAGGCCAGATTTTGCTCTTATTAAAATAATCATAAAACTCCATTGAATTCACTGGGTGCAAAATCAAGTCCCTAGTGGGTTTGCAAATAGCTGAAAGAGAAATCTGTGGTAATAGAAATATTTTGTGTAGGTTTGTGCACCTGACAGCTAGAGAATGTTACCCAAGGGTTTGTCAGTCACTTTTGTTGCCAAGGCCATTTTAAAAAATCACCAATGTATGTGTCTTATTCTAAAAATATAACATTTAGTTCTTCTCTGAAGATAGCTGAAATCAAAATCATGGATTCAGCAAAAACAGTACTGTGAGCCTGGCTGAGAAACCCTGCTACACTGTAGATACACTGTAGCTTTTCAGCCACATTTGTATGGAGAACTAAAGCAATTGTGACTTGTTCTACACGGTAAAACTGTGTAATTTCCCCCTCAAATAGCCAAAGCAAGATGTAATACAATGCATTTTTCTATGTATCAGACAGAACCTAGACTTGTTTTGAGCATTCTAACTAGAACTGAACAAATAGTAGGAAAACTTTTCCATAAATATTCATTCAAATTCAAAATAATTTCAATTTGACTGTGTTCACAACTCTTCTGTGTTCACTTTCTGCAAACATTTGAGTGCTGAAGTTTGAGTCACAAAAATCCTAGTGCAAAGTGAATTTAAGGGTGAATGTTCAGCTAAAGCCTGATCCAAAACCCACAGAAGTCAAAGGAAAGACTTATGCCGATTTTAATGGGATTTGGATCAGGCCCATAGTCATTAAAAGCCAACTTGGAATGCTCTATTTAATTGTAAGATTTGTAATTCAACTGTGTTGTTTAGTCACATAAAGAATCCAATCAGAAAACACAGTGTAAGTTTTAGATACTCATTATGAATTCTTTATGAATAATCTGCAGATTAAGAATTATTAACTGAAAAAATTCAAAACTAATTTCAAGTAATGAATAAATTCAAGAATTTGACAATCTTTTCATGGCCAATTCACAAACAGAAATATTATAGATAAATTATTTGTCAGAAACTATTGGCTCAGGTCTCCTTCTAATAAATCTTTACATCCTGCTCTTTTCAAACTACATTTGTTATTCAAAACAGTATTTTTCTTTTAAAAAAATGTAATTAGCCATTAGCAGATCATAGTACAGTATATGGCATTGGCAGAGCATTGCTGAGCTCAAGACTAATGTCCTATCCTTCCCAAAAAAACTACAGTGTCTATATTCTCCCAATCTTCCTTTCTCTTCCAATATGTTTTTTTTTAAATACCCCTCATGGTGAGATTGGCATTGGCTGCCAGCCAGCTAGCCTGAACTTTAGCTTGACAAGTGTGATGCTGATATGCTTAGTTCTTTGAAGAGTCATACTACAAGTCCAATCAGTTGGCTTTTTCCTCACCTTAATTCTTTTGCACACAGAGCTCCAGCCCTAAAATGCATCCCCTGCAAAATTATTATTCAAAATGGCTGCTGGCATACTCAAACTTCAGCTGACCTCCTTACTTCCTTTTTTAAATGTTTCTGATCCCCTGCTATTTATAAGAAACACAACCAAGAGCTGGATTTCAAGAAGATTACATTACATATGTGTTTAGGCATATATCCTGCATCAGGGAACCAGAAACCGGACAATGGGAGCTGCAGGGGTGGTGCTTGCAGGTGTGGGCAGCGCATGGAGATTCACTGCTCCCCTACCCCCAAGGGACACACAGAGACATGCCAGCAGCTGCCGGCCGCAGCCGCTTCCAGGAGTGGCATGGGGCCACGGCATGCAGGCAGCCTGCCTGAGCCCTGTTGTGCCGCCGGCCGGGAACCACCTGTGGTAAGCGCCTCCCAGCCAGAGCCTGCACCTCACACCTCCTCCCGCACCCCAACTGCCTGTCTCAGGCCAGAACCCCCTCCTGCACCCAAACTCCCTCCCAGACCCTGCATCCCCTCCTGCACCCCAACCCCCTGCCCAGCTCAGAGCCCCCTCCTGCACCAAACTCCCTCCCAGACTCTGCATCCCCTCCTGCACCCCAATCTCCTACCCCAGCCTGAAGCTTCCTCCTACACCCAAACTCCCCTCCAGACACCAAACCCCGCACTCCATTAATATAGTAAAAATGCACAGACAGTGACAACTTACCAAAATTTGTGGAGTGGCCCCCCAGCGAAAATTATTGCCCACCCCTGGTCTACAGAGTCACATATCCTTAAAATCACGCAAATTTAAAAAGACACATAAAAGACAAAATACAATCTGTGTTGTTTTTGGAAAGTTCTGTAGTGTCTAAGCTCATTAGGTACTGATTTCATTTTATTTCATTACCACATCTGAAACTGCATTGATAGTAAATCACAAATGGAGCCTAATTCACAGAGTTGTTCAATGCAGTAATAAAGCCATTGCTGTTCCTTTTAAATTTTTTACATAAGTACACATGACCTCCGTGGCAGTATCATTAATAACTAATTCCCAGAAGACACTGTTAACTTGCTGGGTGAACTGGTTACCTACTGATGATTTTATCTATTCACTAGTTTGCATTTGATTTTTAAGTGGGTATAGCTTGATTGAATCTTCTCATTGGGGGAATTTTATCTGTTACACTCCATGATTGCTAGTCCTTCACTTCTGTTGTAATGACTGAGTCAAGTCTATCTTTCACATTCCAGCCCCAGGCTGTTTTGTCTTGTGACTTATTGCTTCTTTAAGATGTGGTAATATGCTGGATGAGACAAGGCAGCAACAGTAAGGAGCCTCATTGGGCTCTGAAGTGACATGCATTCATTAAGTGGCAGGAGTAGGTAATTTATACTAGCAGAGCCTTCTCCCACACACTGCATTCTACCACAATCTGTATCTGTGCCAAAGGTGTATGACTCTTACAATATGGCTTACTCCTAACCTGTGCAACCTGTCCTTAATAATCTTGTCACCATGTTCGACAGTTGTACATTGTGTTTTATGCACACCATCCTTCTTTTGTACTTATACTATCTCTTTGTCCGCAGTGCAGTACCTCGTTGCTCAGAAGGACAGTCCTATCCTATCTCCTAGAACTGGAAGGGACCTTGAAAGGTCATCGAGTCCAGCCCCCTGCCTTCACTAGCAGGACCAAGTACTGATTTTGCCCCAGATCTCTAAGTGGCCCCCTTAAGGATTGAACTCACAACCCTGGGTTTAGCAGGTCATTGTTGGGGTTACACCTGCTCTGTTGGGTGTCGGGTCCTCAGAAACCATAAATGAAGATGATTTTACCATATTTAAATAAACATTGCCTTTTCATTGTTTATTTGATCCTTCCTCACTCACTGAAGTTATCCATTAACTCAATCACAAATCTATAGAGGAAAGAGAACTATTGGTACCTCTTCCTACCACCAAGGTAGGATTGTTGCTAGCAGTAGTAGTACGTCCACCATTTCCCCAATCGAACAGATAGCACCTTCAGAAAAGTTTTCTGGATATTCACCCTGATTTTCTTCTTTCTTCATTTAATTCCAATATTTCTAGTTACTCTGTGGTCTGTTCCGTTATCCTGAATTGTTTCTCTCCTCGTTTACAGTCTTTAAATATTTGCCGACTTCTGTCCCTCCTCTCTTATTGTTTTGGCAAACTACACATATTTAGTTCTTTTTGTCTTTCCTCATAAGGTAGCATGGTATAAAGCAGGGTTTCCAAACACATTCATAGTGTGTACTGCAACATAAATGAGATATCAGGCCAAAAATTCTCTCTTTTCCCATATAGGATTGTGAAGCATCCCTTTGTGGCTACTACAACAATTAATTGAATGTGGAAAAGTTACACTGGGTACATATTTGTATATTTTTAACTGTCTTTAATGTGAGAAGCATGTTCGCCTGTTTAAAAACAAACAAAAACAAGTGTTGCTCTTCATTTTATCTCACTTAGCAGGCACTATGGAGGACAGCCAACACCATCTGATCAGTACATCTCCAGTAAGTGCTCTGCGAACCACGGTCCAGTTTGGGAAACACTTGTGTAAAGGAATGAGCAAAGGTTGAGAATCAGAAACTCCTGAGTTCTAATCTTGACTCTCTCTTAGGGTCTGCCTCAGTTCCCCACCCCGCATGCTAGAAATGGGCATATTAATACTTATACATATCTCATGAGGGTCTTGGAAGGATTAGCTAATTAATGTCTGTACATCCCTTTGAATATATCAAGTACTATGAAAGTGCTAATTGTTACTTAGTTCATCTCTACAGAACTCTAACTAGTTATGTTGCTCTCCCCAGAACTCTCTCCAATTTGTCACACATTACTGGCAATGAGGTGCAGGAACTGAACACAAGGAAAAATGAAAAGAGGAAGTTTCTGGCCAGTGGCTATTACAAAATAAGGCCCTGGATCCTGAAAACATGCATGTACTTAGCCTTAAGCCCCTGAGTAGTTCCACTGATTTCACATGCATAAAGTTAAGCACATGCATAAGTGTTTGCATGACTGGGGCCTAAAGCTAGACTCAAAGCAAAACTAATCAACAACAGACATGGAGGAATGCAAGCAGCAGAATGGAACTCCAAAGAAGGGAGCTTAGATGTTTCTTTTCAGTTAAAAGACGCCTAATTTACACTGGGATTTCTAACAGTCCCCTCATGTGTATGTTGCCTAAGGCCTTTCAGGCAAAAGTATATACTTTGTTTTTTTATTTTAATCAATATATGTCTTAGACACCCTTGCAGTTCAGGCCTATCTGTATTTTTATACCTGTCTGAAAATGTTATTTATATACAGTAAAGTGAAACTCTGCTGGCAAGACTCATTCCTTTCCAGTACAGCTGGTCGAACAGTATTTGCCAATAGTTTGGCTGATTTTGATTTTCCCAGCCAACTGATGAATAACTATTCCCGGTTGTTTTTCTAACTTTACAGATGGTTAGATCCCATTTGCCCCACACATTATTTACAAATACAATGTTATTTGTAACTGGCGAATAATTTCCCCTACTATTTCCCATAGTGGTTCCAGGGGTGCAGGAACAATTTGTATAGTGGGCGTGCTGAGAGCCATTGAACCAAACTGCAAACCCTGTATATGATGGAACTGCTTCAAGCCAGGGGGTGCGGCAGCACCCGGAGCACCACTGGTTCCAGCACCTATGGGTGGTTCCAGGCCTGGATTGCCAGGGGCAGGGCGACCCCAGCTGAGCATCACTCCCGCTCCTCTGCCACTGCTCCCCTAGTTCCTTGTGTGCCCCCCTTGCCAGGATCCGGATGGCGGTGAGACGAGGCTGGGAGGCAGGAGGGGCACACGCTGATCGCTGCACGGGAAGGGGCTAGGCTAGGGGGACAGACTGGCGAGCTGGCCGCGGCTCGGTAGCCCGCCCCCCAAGGGCGGGGGTGGGCTGACGGGGCAGCCGCCAGAAGCGGGCGGGGCGGGGAGCCCGCGGCCTCGCGCCCTCTGATCTCCTCTTGTGCCCGGGTGTCTGGTTTCTGGCAGCCCGGAGCCCCCGCGGCCTGGCCCCGCCCCCGCCGCGGGAAGGGGGATATGAAGAGGAGCCGCTGCGGCTGCCGCTGCCGAGCGAGCAGACAAGTTGCCGGGGACGGACAGGGGCGCCCGGGAGCCAGCGGACGCCGGGCAGAGAGGCTCCCGCAGGCGTGACAGCCGGAGCGCGCTGCACCTCCCCGGGAGGGAGCACGTCCGCCCCGTGGTGCCCAGCGATGGGACCCACCGTCCCCCCATGAGCGCGGGCGGGCGGGCGGCGGGGGCTTGGCGGAGTGGCGGGAGCGCTCCCCCGGCTGGAGGATCCGGCGGCACCTTCTGCCTGGGCTAGTGCCCCCAGCTCGCCTCCTTCCGAGCCGCTGCTGGCCCCGCGCGGCGCCTCTCCTGCCTGCCCGGCTGTCAGGTCCGCGCTGAAGACGGGACCATTCGCTGCACCCACCAGCCCCCAGGGCCGGATTACTGGGAACTGGAGGGAGCCCGAGAAGACGTGGAAGGAGAGGAAATAAGGCGAGAGGAGGAGGAGGCGGTGGAGAGCTGGAAATGTCCCTTCCCTGTTGCAACCTGGTTAGATACCTGTTCCCAGCCCTGCTCCTGCATGGTGAGTGCCCGAGGGGAGATCCCCCTTGGGGTTAATGTCTCCAAGACTATTAAAGGCTCCGTTGCCTTCTCCCAGGATGGCTGCAAGGGAGGAGACGCTGCTGGCGTCAATACAGGAGTTTAATACGGTGGCGTTTTCCAGGGAGGGGAGTTGTGTGATTCGTTTCCAAGATCAACTCTCAGAAGAGCTCTCTCCCTTCCCCACCCCCTGTAGGATTTCCAAACTATGTCCCGAGAGTTCTTTCTTTCTTTCTTTTTTTTTTAACCAAAACCTAAATTGTGGTCGGTCTCAAGAGCGTTCCAGAGCCTTTGGGTGACTCTTGATGTGGCCAAAAATTGTAGGAGGTTCTGAAGGACCAAGCTAGGCTCATATGGGGAAAAGTTTCATGCATGTTTATGCCCGCCTTTCTTGGAAGTGGATAGTTGGGCCACATGATTAAGTTTTCTTGTTTGTTAGAGAGGAAGTATATTGATATATAAAATCAAAGCATACCATGATTTCATTTACTTTTATTAAACCTTCATTGCTAAGAATCTTTCTTAATAAAAAATTTTGACACACTTCTACAAACAGGATGACATGGAAGGTGCCCCACCAGTTGCCTATGAAGTTCTTGTTCATTATGTTAATTTAAAATCTACGTCTGTACCAGCTCTGGCACTGCATCCCATCTGGGGGCTCAATCCAATGCGGCTTTAAGAGGCTCTGAGTAAAATCCTACCCCTAATGAATTCAACCAGAGCTTTGCTATGAGGTTCAACAGGATTTCACCTGCAGGCTTTTCCTAAGAGCCGTTCTTTGGACTTGGGAGTATTTATTGAGAGATGTATTGAGAAAGCTTGGATAACAGAATATGTTAGTACTGGGTTTAGTGCTCCTAATAATTTGATTTAGAACACTAAGGCTCTTTGGACCTGTTACTTTAAAATATGCCCACTTCTGCATTGACACCGCCTAAACATATCACTAGTGTTAAAAGAACAGGAGTACTTGTGGCACCTTAGAGACTAACAAATTTATTAGAGCATAAGCTTTCGTGGACTACAGCCCACTTCTCTAATTTGTTAGTCTCTAAGGTGCCACAAGTACTCCTGTTCTTTTTGCGGATACAGACTAACACTGCTGCTACTCTGAAACTAGTGTTAAAGTCTTCCAAAACAGCGTTGTGGTGGGAGCAGGGTTAATTTTAAGTGATAAGTTTAAGATGGACCACTTAAATTGTCAAAGCTGGATGCATAAAGCCACATTTAGGCATCCAATTTTCCGAAGTGTTGAGCACCCTCAAATACCTTTTAAGAAAATTGAAACTGTGGTGCTCAGCACTAGTGAAAATTAGGCTATTTAATTAGGTGCCTAAATACCTATTTACAGGCCTCCCTTTATGCACCCATGTTTGAAAATTTTGGTGAGATATTCTTCTCAGAGTGTGTCAACCTACTCAGTTACATCGGCATTTTGAGGACTGTACCTAATACTGAAGTATTCTGCAGAATCCAGCCTTCTTCAATAAACTTCCTCGGGTCCTAAAATCTACTTTTAAAAGTAGGTGCCTCTTTCAAGTATACTAAAATTGGGCACCCCACTGGATCCAGCCTTAGAATAGGGGACCGGAGTCAGAACTTTAAAGTGCTTCTTAAAATTGCCTGTTTTGGAGTGAGGATTGTCTTTCTTTATGTTTGTAGAGTTTTAAGCTAAACAGACTCAATAAATTTGTGTGTTTTTTGTTTTTATAGAGAGAGCATTTGCTCGCCTCCCACAGCTCACCTCCAAAACTTATATAGACTATGTAAACAAGTCTAGTTGAGCCAGACCTGCCTGGACGCCAAGGTGTACCTTAAAACTCTGTGATCTGGGAATCTAAAAGTCAAAATGGAAGGTTTGAAGTTAGAGAGTAAAGAGAGAAGTTATAATTATAGGGTTGACTGCCAGCCTCATCTGCTTGGAATTACAGAGCAGTTTTAAACTTTGGCTGAAAAGAGAAACAAATCAAGGCCAATGATCAGATCAAAATAACAGCTGCCAAAAGAAGACGAAACAGGAAAATCGTATATTTTTTTCCATCAAATGGGAAACCAATCAGGCCAATGATCAGATAAAAACTGCAGCTGCCAAAAGAAAATGAAACAGGAAAATCATCTGTGATACATAACTGAAGATGGAAAAAATAGAAGGAAATATACCCATCAAATACTGCTTAGAAAGAAATAACTTGAAAACTTGTTTGTGAACATATACATATCAGTAACATAGGGACTGAAGTGAAGATTTATTGTGGAAAACTATTGCCCCCTTGGGCTGAGATAGGAACAAACAGTGGGATACAATGTCCAAAGATGTAGTTTAGCCTAATCTAGGTTTTGCCCATTCGATGTTTGATTATAATCTCTAAACGTTATAAAGGTATTGCACCACCCTGGGGCTTTTTTCACATGACTATCTCCCAGTCAACTGGATTGCGCTTGGAAATCCAAGAATGAATTAAGTGTGTGTGTGTGTGTGTGTGTGTGTGTAAATAAGAATTAAAGCTTTTGCTTATCCCCTTTTAATTCAAAGTGCTGTTTGTTAATTTAATGGAAGTAAAACTATGTAAATGCAGTACAAAACTCAAGCTCATATTTTCATTGCAACATAACTCCTAATATTGTTGAGTTAACATTATGAAAAACTTGTACTCATTAGTCAAAATGGAACCTGTAGAATGTCAAAAGAGGTTTGCAGCTGGAAGTTGTCCATTATCAGTATTTCTTTGCTTATATGAAAAGCCACAAAAGTTTCAGATGTCAAATGCTGCAAACATTCAGCTCCAGAAAACCTGATTAATCAGAGCTATAGTAAAATGGATTCAAAACAAAATGGCTAATTTGTTTTGCAAATGACTAATTTATGTTACAAATGTGAGGAAATTACCATAGAGTGTTTCTGAATGTGATTGTTATAGTAATGTATTAACTTTAAAATAATAATTGGTTCCTTATATGAGAACATCCCCCACTAAAATATTCAGTTTTAATGAAGTTTATTCAGTCAGGACTGTTAGACTTTTCATGGCAGAATTAATTGTTTATGCAAAACTAAATTAATACATAATTGAAATGCTCCAATAGTGTCACTGAAATTGGTTGAATAGAAGTATTTTATTTCCTTTCTTGCCTCATTCATTAAAATACAATGAAATTTATAAGAAAATATGTCCCATATACATATAGATGGGCAAGGCATGGGTGTGAGCTGTGGGATCTACGTTCCCCTTAGTAAAATAATTGAATTCAGTTAGGATTTAGGAGAGGACAAATCAGAAAGGGAGTTCCCTCTGTTCAGTGCTTACTATATCAAGCATGGAGGTAGATGAAGAGAGAAAGATAAAAATAAGCAGCGTGGTCTGAATTCCACTTTCAGTTAAAATAAAATGTAAATCCAAAGTAACTCTATTGACTTTCAGTGGATTTATGATAACTTTACACTGGTGCAACAGAGCTGGATTTTGTGCTATGTGTATATACACATAGAATATTTTAAATTAGTGATATTGTGTCTGTAAACTGAAAAATAAATGAAAATGACGGAGAAAGAAAATTTTCAGGCATTCAAGACGACTAATATTTTGTTATTAATGCAACTTTTGTACAGTAGTTACATTTGTAGTGTATGCTTCCTATGCATAGATTGCATGATTACTTTGGTATAGGATCCTGTCCTGCAGTATTTACTCGAACTCCAATAAGTTTAGTGGTTGAATTTTTCCCTACTCTGTATGTAATACAGAACAGTGGTGCTAGAACAATTTTTATAGTGGGGGGTGCTGAGAGCCATTTAACCAAACTGTAAACCCTGTACAATAACTCCTCACTTAAAAGTTGTCCTGGTTAACGTTGTTTCGTTGTTACGTTGCTGATCAGTTAGGGAACATGCTCATTTAAAGTTGTGCAATGCTCCCTTCTAACGTCCTTTGGCAGCCACCTGTTTTGTCCACTGCTTGCAGGAAGAGCAGCCCATTGGAGCTAGCTGGTGCGGGCTTGGAATCAGGGTGGACTGGCAGCCCACCATCAGCTCCCCTAAGTTCCCTGTGCTGCAGCTGCCCAGCAGGCTAGCAATTGCTGGCATTCAGCTGTCCCTCCTCCCACTGCAATGTGCTGCTCCTGCCCTCTGCCTTGGAGCTGCTCCCAGAGACTTCTGTGTGGAGGGAGGGGGGAAGTGGAGGGCTAATGTCAGGTGTCCCCTCCCCCCTGCTCCTGCACCCTGCTTACCCCATTTCCATAGAGCAGGGGGGACACACAACAGGGTTCAGGACGGAGGGAGCTTCCAGGCAGCAGCTGCTGTCTCAGCAAGCTGATCTAATTAACAAGGCTATGTACTTAAGACTGAGGTCAGCTACTTAAAGGGGAAATGTGCATCTCTCTCTCACTCTCTCACACACACACACACACACACACACACACACACACACACACACACGTGTGTCTCTGTCTCTGTCTGCTATGCTCTCCCCTCCCTCCATGCCTGTTGCCTTGTAGAGTGAGGCTATATTAACAATGAGTTAACCCTTGAGGGCTCAGCCAAATGCTAGTTCATCGTTTAGCAGTAAGGCATTCCCTGGAAAATATCCCACCCTCTGACTCCTCCACCTCAACCAAGCGTCACAATCATCATCACTGTGTACCAGTATTAAATTGTTTGTTTAAAACTTATAGTGTGTGTGTGTGTATATAATATATAATTAGTCTTTTGTCTAGTGAAAAAAATTTCCCTGGAACCTAACCTCATCATTTACATTAAATCTTATGGGGAAATTGGATTCGCTTAGCATCGTTTCACTTAAAGTCACATTTTTCAGGAACATAACTACAACGTTAAGTGAGGAGTTACTGTATATAAAGGCAACCACTTCAAGCCAGGGGGTGTGGCAGCACCCCCTAGTTCCAGCACCTATGGTATAGAATAGATGTGTGTAGATGTCTGTGGTATAGAACGTTATGCTTGCTTGAAAAAGGGCAAAGTCCCTCTACTTTATGTATTGTGTTGTATTTAGGGTCCAATTTTCCCTCCTGGAAGTCAATAGCTAAGCTCCCATTTACTTTAGTGGAGGCAGACTTGAACCCTTAATGGTTCACAGAAATACACACTTGCCACCGCTTTTTCTTCATTCAGTGATGGTGGTCCATTCTAGTACAAAATTTAATTCTACATTACAGAGCTCATTATTTTATAAAACAGCTTAAAACATTTTATATGAAACAGAAGAATGTGAAAACTATTTGAACCCACAATTATCCTGCTCTCTCATACACTGGTGGGAATTTATAGTTGAGCCATTGGACTCAGGTTTGATTGCTATTTTTATTTTATTTTTTTTATTTTATTTTTTAAATGTACCGCGCCTATGACCCTTTTGGTAAATGGTGCTTAATAAGTGACATTAAAAGGCACTGTCAAGGAATTTATCATGATATTTAAATTAATTTTATACAGTATTTTATAACGCCTTGAAAGCATAACCCTAAAAAGCTGTAAACTTTTCTCCTTACCAAATCCATTCATTCCTCCACCATGCATACCGACTTTGTTGTGAAGTGGCTCATGAGGAATACAGATCTGAGGACACCTCTTCTGTTTTAAAGAAGAGAACACAAACGCATCTACTTAAAAATTAAAGTCAAAGAATTTCAGTAGATTACCTGTATGAAAAGTTATAGGGGCCTCAAGTTCTTACCGTCACTACTCAATTGTTTACTGAAACAGGTGTTTTGAAAGAGTAAGCACTAACTCTCCCAGGTGCTGAGTGAACTGATTTCACTTGGTTTTGAAGTTGTTCAGCCTCCCCTAAGAGATTCTCAGACTACTTCGGTACTGGGCGTTGAGTAAGGACATCAGGATTTGTGCCATAAAATAACAGAAGATCTAATTCTGGGCCACTTCGCCTTGACAGAGTTTCTAATTGTTACATCTTAAAATCCTTTTCTTGTATCTCTGTTCAATAACTTCACCATTATAAGCTGGGCATTTCCCTCCTTTAAACTACAGGTCTGTTTGCAGACGTATATCTAAAAACTATGTACACACACAAGAAAAGTAATAGGTACATATGAAACAAAAGCAAATCTTGTTATCTTTTACAGTTGTAAACTTCAACCTTCTCTGCCCCAATCCTTTGTTTGTAATCCCTTGTTATGGTATGTCTAATTTATGTCCCAATCCTGTAAGGGCCCTTTGAAGTATAAAAAAGAATAGTGGAGAAAAACATGGTAAGTAAACACAGACGCATTTGTTTGGCAGTGGGATGTTATAGTTTCCATTGTAATTACACAAGTTTGCACTGCAATTAAAAAGCTGTCATAGAGGTTATCTAGCACTTTCCCACATCAAGAGATAGCTGTACTCTAATGTATATTGTGCAGGGTGATTGACTAGATAAGTAAAGCTAAATACTTAATCTAGTCAATTATTTTTCATCTGTTTGAAAGATTTTTAGACAAGTTCCAACTTGAAAATAGTTTACTGCAGAAATAAAATACTAGTATTAAAAGTGATTCCCTCCAAGGATATAATGCTCACAGATAATATAGCACTTGGGCTTCCACATGAGGTTGGTTGTGTGAGAACGGGCTATAAAAGGAAGCTACACTGGATTTACACTGGCGTGAATGAAGAAACAGTTTAGCCCTATGTGTCTCAATTGATGTAAATTAGAAACTTCCCAGTTATCAGACATGCCAATCCAGATTTAGGTTTGAATCTTGTTTGCTGTTCCAGTTTAACTCTCTAATAGGCCACATTTGAAATCTGAACATGCAGAACTTGAGAAATTCTGGGTCTCAATTTTGAAACTAAGTGTTTGAAGCCAAAGTTTTGATAGAGCTCATTATAGATATATTGGCCAAACTTTGCTGTCAGTTACACTGATTTAAATCCATAGCTATTTAACTGATTGAGTAGAATTTGGTCTATGAATTCAGATCTAGATCCTTTGAGTTTGAGCCAAACTCCTGTTATAGAATCATAAAATTGTAGGACTTGAAGAGACTCAAGAGGTCATCTAGTCCAGTCTCCTGTGCTCATGGCAGGACTAAGTGTTATCTAGACCATCCCTGACAGGTGTTTGTCTAACCTGCTCTTAAAAATCTCCATTCCACAACCTCCTTAGGTAGTTTATTCTGGACAGGAAGTTTTTCCTAATGTCCAACCTAAACCGTCCTTGAAGCAATGGGCTGAAATTGCAGCTTGTCCTATCCTCAGAGGTTAAGGAGAATAATTTTTCTCCCCCCTCCTTGTAACAACCTTCTATATACTTGAAAACCATTACATGTCCCCTCTCAATCTTCTCTTCTCCAGACTAAACAAACCCAGTTTTTTCAGTCTTCTCTATAGGTCATGTTTTCTAGACCTTTAATCATTTTTGTTGCTCTTCTCTGGATTTTCTCCAGTTTGTCCACATCTTTCCTGAAATGTGGCACCCAGAACTGGACACAACACTCCAGTTGAGGCCTAACCAGCGCTGAGTAGAGCAGAAGTAGTACTACTTGTGTCTTGCTTACAACACTCCTGCTAATACATTCTAGAATGATGTTTTCTTTTTTTGTGACAGTATTACACTTTTGACTCCTATTTAGCTTGTGATCCACTATGACTCCCAGATCCCTTTCTGCAGTACTCCTTCCTAGGCAGTCATTTCCAATTTTGTATGTGTGCAGCTGATTGTTCCTTCCTAAGTGGAGTACTTTGCATTTGTCCTTATTGAATTTCATCCTATTTACTTAAGACCATTTCTCCAGTTTGTCCAGATCATTTTGAATTTTAATCCTATCCTCCATAGCACTTGCAACCCCTCCCAGCTTGGTATCATTTGCAAACTTTATAAGTGTACTCTCTATGCCATTATCTAAATCATTGATAAAGATATTGAACAGAACTGAATCCAGAACTGATCCCTGCAGGACCCCACTTGATATCCCCTTCCAGCTTGACTGTGAACCACTGATAACTACTCTCTGGGAACTGTTTTCACCAGTTATGCACTCACCTTATAGTAGCACCATCTAAATTCTATTTCCCTAATTTGTTTATGAGACGGTCATGCGAGACCATATCAAAACCCTTACTAAAGTTAAGACCACCACATCTACCACTTCCCTATTTTTATTGCAAATATAGCTTATTAACATTAATTCACTGAAAACTGAAATTGAATATGTAATAATTGAAGACTTTCTGCAAAATTGCTCATAAGTCCAAAGGCTGATAAGAAAAAGTATTCTAATACTGTTATCCAACTGAATACACTGCCAACAGCTTAATACTTTAAAAATTCTTATTTTACTCTCTCTCAATTGACGGCTTAAGAACTTGAAAATAGCTTCTTTCCCTATATTTGTTTTCCTTTCTTCATCTAGAAAACACTGATTATTTTTTCTTTTTTTGTGTTTCTCATGGAGCTGCAATTATTATGGCTTTCTTATTTTACTTTTTGACTTACTGTCTTGTTTAAGCACCAGCATGATGGGTGATGCCATCTTTGTGAATAGTGTTCATTAGATAACTGAAACAACAAAGTCAAAAGAAGTTTTTATGGCATTATTTTTGTGTAAATAATGCCATAAAAACTTGCCATATTTGAAGTGTGGCTTTTGTTTGAAATCTTTCAAATATCTCCGGAATAGATAGCTAATTTTATTTAATTTATTTATTTATTAAAAAGAGACATATCAGATCCAGAAGATATTTCCTAATTTATAATAAGTTTAAGGCAAGTCAAATCTCGAGTCTAAATTACTTACATGCTCCTTTCATTGTTTATCACTTCCTTAGCTATCTTGCCACAGACATATGTATCGATTGTGAAACCCCCTTATTTGCCTCTGTTGTAGAAAGTAGCACGTTTGGATCCCTTTCAATGAAAGCCAAGGTTCTAAGTATACAGCAGTTATGTTTGGTCTCCAATGTTATTTAAAAGTGGTCTTTTAAATTAACTTCCACATTTTTCCATTTCACAAAAGCACAGTTAACTGTGAGGCTGCCAACATCTTTCCATTTTATATCAACCAAAGGAATACTATGAAATTAAAGGGACTACTTACTGCTTAAAGCTGAACACATCCTTAAGTGCTTTGCCTAAAAAGGGTTTTAAATGACTATTTTACATGTTGTGCTGCAACGTACCTTAATACACCAAAGTAATCCTAAAATCCAGTAATCATGTATTTTTTTTCCCTTGTAAATTAGGAATAATTCAAAGCAAATAATTACTTGCCTATCCCAGTGTGCCATGCTGCAATTCTCTCTTCTTTTAAATCCCTTATGAAAACCCACTCCTTTCATTAAGCCTTCAAATACTAGGCCACATTGCTGTGATCTAGCAGCAATATCTAAACAGATTTTTATGTGCTGTACAGCACCAAGGACAATGTCAAAGCTGAATAAATAAATAATATATTTCATCAACACGTTTGCTCTTTATGCATTTGAATCATGGATCCCTTTTTCCTTAATGAAAATGCACCAAGTGGATTTTTTGTTGTTTATTTAGAATGTGTCATTACCTTCAGAGTATCCTTAACAGCCTGGGGATTCTCACTGCAGAAGGTGGAGGAGAAGGAAAACATACTGCTGCAAAACTTCCCCGTTTTTAGAAAAGCATACAAGGAGATAAATGGTGTGCAAAGGGGGTCTTGTATCCTACCCATGTCCATACTCTTTCAAGCCTCTGACAGCATCCAGGAACGGGAACAAGCACACTTGGGTTATATCCAGGAAGGACAGATGTGTAAAGGCAGTGGCATGGTTGTTTACCAGACCATTTACTGATGTGTCAAAGGCTGGGATGGAGAGCCAAAAGGGAACAATGTATGACAAATGTTGTATCTGATCTTAAGGTGATATAAAGAGGGAAGTATGATCCCACATCCGGGTACTTATGTATGATAACACGTACAAAGATGCAGAAAGGTGCAAGCACTGAGACACTTATTCAAGGTGTGGGGAGGCTGTGCTCATTAAATATTGCACTGCCTCACCCCATAATACACACATTACAATATACATCTAAGCGGGCAAGATAAGGGTCCAGTAGGTGGCTTTTATTCCCACCACATAACTTAGAGGCCACAAAACATCCTAGTAGTGTGACTACATTTATACCACACTGTTATATTATTGTATGTGTGTGTTTCCCACATCTATTCCTCGCTCTCTGGAGCTTCCATTGTGTTCCTGTGCCTGTGCTCATTAGATGAGATGACTGGAGCAGTGAATTATGTAACTTGTCCATATGCAGAACCAATAGATGAGACTGTGCTTTGACCCAATATGGGAAAGTTAAGGTATAAAATGCTAACAGCCCAATGCTGAGCAATGTCTAATTTATTATAAATTCAATAGAGAAATTGCAAGTGCTGCTGAATTATTAATTACATATTTCCTATCTTCACATAGTTGTTTTCAACTGTGGTTCATCTGCATAGCTGTTAAACCAGTAATGGGTAGTCATTTTAATAAAACAGTGGCGGTCTTCTAATCAGTAATTTAAGATTTGTATTTGTTCACTTGTTAATCTTAGATGTACTTTTCTCTTGATCCATATTTTCCTACACCTTATATAGCATGCAGCCTAAAGGAGTGCAAGAAGCATTCTTTCTTACACTACATATTCATTTTGTTTGATTAATTTTGTGTAGAAAGATTGCTGGTGAGTTTCCTATGTATGCATTACTAGAAACCAAAATTACTGAGAGCTAGAGATAAAATTAGCTTTTGAAATTCCTTTTTCCCTGAAAATAAAAATAGCAGAATCCGCCTTTAATTGAGTACCTCATTCATCACAGAGGCTTCCTGTGTACAGAGGCTGTGCTTTGAATATCTGTTTTCCTTTGACTTTAAAAGGTGGCCTTTATTTGCAAGTTTATTATAGAAGCATTCAAATTAGAGGTGGGCCCAAGCCACAAAGATCACATCCGGATCTGGATCCAGCTTTCCCACAGTTAGAGGTGCTTGGGTCCAGGTTTTGGGTTTGTCCTGTTACTGACAGACAGACTTAAGAACCAGTTGTGAAGTTCAAATCCAGATCCACACTTCAGAGGTATTTGAATCCAGAGTTTTGGTTCTGATCCTGTTCTCATTTCACAACGTTAGAGAAATCTAGTCAGAGGATTTGTAATTTGTTGGCAGAAAGAGACATTTCCCAATAATATATTTTTTCTTTTCTTTTTTTCACATGGAACAAGTAATATAATCAATTCTTTCCCTTAGCACATGATATTGCCACGTGAGTGATGTGTTAGCACTGTTAGGCACACAGTAAAGCAGGTTGAGTATCAGTCATCCTTGCCAGAATCCCCTGGTAACTTACACTTTTATTTCCCAGGGCTGGGAGAGGGTTCTGCCCTTCTTCATCCAGATAGCAGATCCCACCCTCGATCTTTAGAGAAGAGTGCATGGAGGTCTTTTAAGGAATCACAGTGTCATCACATGCTGAAACATCTTCACAATGGAGCCCGAATCACTGTGCAAATGCCTCCCACCATTGAAGGGCATTGGGTCTCTACTGGGTAAGGATAACAAAAAAAGACACTTGAGTGACCTGGGGGGGAAATATCTACAAATGTTTTTAAAGCATTTTTCATACATACTTAGAATGAGAGATATTTTAGTTGTACAAGAGAATAGCATGCTGTAAACCTACCTTGTTATATACCACTTTGCAGTCTTCATTTTTAAATAGTAAGGAATGCAATATTTTTTTAACGTTTTTTGATTTAGAAAACAAAATATTGTTAAAACCTGCTTATGAATATTACATTGTATTACAAGACTTCTAATGAATGGATCCTTATTTTTAAGAGCTTTTGCATGAACAAATTTCATTAGCAAATTAAATTAAGAAACTTTATTTCATCAGCCCAAGCATGTGCATGTGCTTATCTGTACATCATGACATTCAGTCAGAGTGAGATTTCATTTCCAGTGTCTCAGCTGTAATATTCATCAACCTATTTTAAGTGATTTTTCTTAGGCTGTTTTGAGGGTTTTAAGATGTTTGAGGCCCAATCCTGTAATCCTTACTCAGACAAAGCTACAACAGAACTCAATGAAAGTGGTTCCTGAGTAAGGACTGCTGGATTTGGCCTGTAATTATTCCTGAAAACTCCTATAGATTTCAGTGGGAGCTCTGCGTGTGGAGCAATTGCAGGATAAAGATAGAATCTTTTCTGACTATCCTAAGCAGATAAGCCACAAAGGGTTCAAACCGACAAGCTGCAAACTTTGCTTCTATTACTATTGTAACTTTCAGTTACTGTACCTTATATTTACTGTTTTATAACAAACCCAAAGCTACAGCAAGTTCACAGTAGCTAATACACTTTCTTAATGGAAAAGTTATGTGACCTTTAGTCTAATAAATAAGTCAGTAAATTATTTTGTTAATGAAACCCTTTTTTGGATGGGATTTAATGCTCTCCTGTGAAATGTGCAGCAAGAGTTCCTTAAAAGTTTTTGCCTACGCTTTCTTATTAGTGGAGTGGAACCACTTAAATCACTGATCAAAGAATACATTTTCCACACACATGGATAGATATACACCAAAAAAGGGAGGTCCTCATCAGGGATAGCTCAGTGGTTTGAGCATTGGCCTGCTAAACCCAGGGTTGTAAGTTCAATCCTTGAGGGGGATATTTAGGGATCTGGGGCAAAAATCTGTCTGGGATTGGTCCTGCTTTGAGCAAGGGGTTAGACTAGATGAACTCCTGAGGTCCCTTCCAATTCTATGATTCTACATTGGAATCTATGAAGAACAAAGCCCATTAAAGTCAATGGGAGTTTTTCCGTTTATTTCAGTGGACTTTAGACTAGGCCCTGTAACCCTAAAACTATTATCTTATAATAAGGGGAGCAATCCCTCTATTTAGGTTACCTAGCACTTTTCAGGGGTCTTGTGAAAAAAGGCAGTATGTGATCATGTAACAGAAGCCTGTATCATCACACGTACGCACAAGGGTGACAAATCAAGGTTTGCACGGGCAACCTAAATTCTGGTACTTACTAATTTTCAGCTGCTTGACTTTGAAACCTAAACATTCTTCTAATGTAGTTTTTTCTCTATATGATCATAGCAATATGTCTGTGTAAAGAATAAGTTCTCAACACACTAAATGAAAAATAAATTGAAAATTGACCTGAAAAGTATAACCTTCTGAGCTTATAATTTTTATTAAATTTACTATTTTCAAAAAAGTATTTATTTTAAGCAGCCTGGATGACACCCAAGGGAGAGATTTTTTTCAAAGGCACAAAGGAGAGTTTGACTTTCATTGTGAGCTGGGAGCCTAGCCCCATTTGTGCCTTTGAAAATCTTCCCCAAGATTAACAACCCAGCCCCTCACCTATAGGTCATGCATTCAGGTGGCCAAAAAGCATTACCATCTGATGGCTGTTCATATATAAATTTACACTAAGTGTTTAGGAAGTTTGAACAGCTGCTACCAATACTGTACCTGTTCTGTGGTCAGTTAAGATGCTTCATATTTCAGTGCTCTTGTCCTTCCTCTAAATTCACTATTTTTTAAAAAAGGAAATATTTATTTATTTTGCAGCCACTTCCTATGAGGAAGAACTGCTTTTCATGAGACTCCTGAGACAAAACCGAAAATATAAACAAGATTAGACATTCAAACCAGTATGGTTCAAATTAAGCTTCATATTTAAAAATCATGTAACCCGAGAGAGAAAATATAAATGATAAAATGACAGATTGTGGGTAAATTTTTCCTAGGAGCAACTATACACAACTACACTTTTTTTTTTTTTTCCTTCCAAAGCAGTGTTTTCTAAAGAAAGAACATAAGAGCTTATTATTCCAGTTGTGCAAGTGATAAAAGAGGAGGAAGAGGAAGGGCTGCCCAGAGATTAACATAGGAACCTGGGACTTGGGAAAACCCAAGTTCAGTTCCCTCCTCAGTCACAGACTTTCTTTGTTACTTTGGGCAATTAATTTAATTGCCTCTGTGCCTGAGTTCTCCATCTGTAAAATGAAGGTGATAGTCCTTCCTTACCTCATGGGTATGGTCCTACCAAATTCACAGTCCATTTTGTTCAATTTCACAGTCATAGGATTTTTAAAAGAATACATTTCATGATTTCAGCTATTTAAATCTGCAATTTCACAGTGTTGTAATTGTAGGGGTCCTAACCCAAAAAGGAGTTTGGGGGGGTGGAGGTCCCAAGATTATTGTAGGGAGTGTTGCAGCACTGCTACCCTTACTTCTGCGCTGCTGCTGACAGCAACGCTGCCTTCAGAGCTGGAGAGCAGCGGCTGCTGGCTGGGAGCCCAGTTCTAAAGGCAGAGCCGCCGCCAGCAGCAGCACAGAAGTAAGGATGGCATGCTATGGTATTTCCACCCTTACTACTTCTACTCTGCTACCTGCAGAGTTGGGCCATCATTCAGCAGCTGATACTCTCTGGCCACCCAGCTCTTAAGGCAGCAGCGCAGAAATAAGGGTGGCATGGTATGGTATGGCAGGCTGCTGCCTTCAGAGCTGGGTATCTGGTCAACAGCTGCCACTCCCTGGCCACCGAGCTCTGAAGGCAGCACAGAAATAAGGGTGGCAATACTGCAACCCCTGTAAAATAGCCTTGTGACCCCCTGCAACTCCCTTTTGGGTCAGGACCCCCAATGTGAGAAACTCTGGTCTTCCCCATGAAATTTCTATAAAATCACACAAGACCAGATTTCAAGGGGGAAGACCAGATTTCATGGTTCATGACACATTTCTCATGGCCATGAATTTGGTGGGGTCCTACTCATGGGGGGCATTGTGAGGATAAATACATTAAAGACTGTGAGGAGCTCAGATACTACAGTCATGGTGGCTATGTAGGTATCAGAGGTAGTTGAGTGGTATAAAAAGATAATGCATTTGAGAGGTTTCTACAGTACTAATGCAGTGCTAATATACTAGTGCACACTATAAGAATTTGGCCATCTTATTAATTGTAGCATGATAGTGTGGTATATCTCTCTAAAATTTTGTTTTATATCATTTTCAATCCGTCTACAGCTGTGAAGTTAGATCAGGCCCAGAGTTTATCACAAGATCCTATAGATTCTACAACAACAACACATTCAAGGCCTACCAGTTTTATTACGGTGGTAACCGCTGCACAAACCCTACTTACACCTTAGTTATCCGTGGTAAAATTCGTCTTCGTCAAGCATCCTGGATCATCCGAGGGGGAACTGAAGCAGATTACCAGTTGCATAACATTCAGATCATCTGCCACAGTGAAGCAGTAGCCGAAAAACTAAGTGAGTTGGTGAACCGTACATGTCCTGGATTTGTACCAGACAACAATCCCTGGGAGCAGGATGTGAGCTACAATTTGTGGAGAGAAGAGAATGGCTGTGAATGCACCAGAGCTCTTAATTTTGCCATGCATGAACTTCAACTGATCCGAGTAGAGAAGCAGTATCTACATCATAATTTAGATCACCTAGTGGAGGAGCTATTTCTCGGAGACATCCATACTGATGCTACTCAGAGGATGTACTATCGGCCTTCTAGTTACCAGCCTCCTCTTCAAAATGCAAAGGTACATTCACTTTATTTTTTGACAAAAGAAGCAAACCAAATTCGGAATCTTTTCTGAATTAACAGTTTTATTATAACCTAACCCTAACCCCCACTCCCACCCCCCCGCCGCCCCATTATTCTAGAGTCAGAGATGGATTGCAGGGTTACAGACAATGCAATTCAATCAATTTTAAGTGATAATTCATGGGAGTAATATCTCATTTGTGGATTATGAAATTGCATTAAGTGCATTATAAGTTTGGGTCAATAGGAGGATGGACTGCTTGAGCAGGAAGAGAGTGCCACTCTGCGTTAGAACCGATTACCAGAATGGGGAGCTGAGAACTGTTATAGAAATGAACAAAGACTGAAAGTCAGCATCAAAAAGGAGAGAAGATTCAAGATTTGAGGCAGAAATTGGTAGAGAGAAGGAAGAGGTAGTAGCAGAGGGTGGAAGGTGGTGAAAAGGCAGCAGTAGTGAAGAGGGAAATAAAATTGTGTGAGCATATGGAAGTCCATCAGCCAAGAAGGAGGGAATTGGAGGGTAAGGACATAAGAGGGGCAGCATGAAGGAGGGAACAATTGGTAGACTGTGCAGGTCATGGATCCAGACACAGATGCATACATTATTTGAAATGAAAAACAGGGACATTTTGAATCTGAGGCTATAATTCCATTTTCAGTCTGCCCTCCGCTTCAGTGTGAGCTGATCAAACCAGAGTGAGTTTAAAAAAAAATCAAAGAGGGGAGTGTGCAGTGGTGTACATTTGCAATGGGTCTGTCTGTCCATCTTTTCTGATGACTTCTCAAAGAAATGTAGCAACTGGAACCAGAGGCGCTGAGTTTCTTCTTTTCCCTGGAGGTGCTCCACCCGCTCCCTCGAGGCCCCACCCTTTCTCCACCCCTTTCCGTTGCTGCTCCATCCCCTCCCCGCCTGCTTGCTGCTCTCTGCCCTCCCCTAACTTCTCCCCCAGCCTTTAATCAGCTGCTTAGTGATGCCCTGATCAGTTAATCAGGGGGCTGCCAAACAGCTGAGCACCCACAGAGTCAGCACCTATGATTGGAACCACATTTGAGACTTCAGTTGCCATTAATAACTTCCACAAAGAGACTGATTTTTGGATCATTTCCAGTTAATGGGTTATCACAATTTTTAACTTTTCACTATAACTGTTACAAAAATGGACCGCAAAATGCTGAGTGTGAGAGGAGACACAACCAAGGAAGAGAGCAATTTGGGGAGAGTGGGTTTGGGTTCCCATTCATTCACATAACCCTTCCACCTTCCCAGAGTTGCTTCTGTCCTCTCCCTCACTGGAATTCCAACAGTATGACATCTCTAGATTGTCATCTTATCAGCTCACCTCAAGTGGGCCTGGAACAACTTTTCATTTACTTTTTAAACCCTACATCTTCCCAAAATAGATTCTAGCCAGAGCAGACATACACACACCCATAATCAAAACACCTGAGTTCAGAACAATTTTAAATTTTCTATTTCATTTGCTTGACTAAAATAAATAACATTCTATTTTTGATTTGTTTTCTCTTTACTTATTTTGGAGTGAGGGTCTTTGTTTAAATTTATTTGTTTAAAATTATTATTTGAAAGGGATCCTTAAATACAAAAGTACACTGATGAATGTTGTAGCTATACTAGCAAATTTTGTAGGTGTTTTTCAGAACAGTTGGAATGGAGACAAAACTCTGATTTCAGTACAACCAGCTAAGACTCTGGGACAGTCCCACCAAACCTGGTTATCCTGATATTGGCTGTTACATGACATGGTAAAAATGTCTGCACTTTATTTTAGAGAACTTTAATAGAGGTTCAATGTTAGAATGGTCGGCTTTACTGCTCAGCTGGCTATACAGAAACTAGGATTTTGTAAGTTCTACTGTCACCTCTGGTCACCATTCAGCTGCTTGGCGTCTGTGTTGCAATGGCATTGCTAGACTGCTCACCTCTTAAAATGCAATGCTCTAGTTAAGACGAATAAATCTTGCAAAACAAGCCTGTCTCTTAGACCCATCTTCCTGCCATGTGAAGTCTGACTATTAACATATCATCAGCACAAGCTGGGTCTAGTAACGTTTTACTGAAAACAATGTTTATACACTGTTCCACATATCGTATAAAATGTAAGCCGAAGAAATATAATGGACAAGCTAGAAGACTTTATCGATATCCCAAAATATTTAAAGCAGAGTAACTAATGTCAGGCCACCCTGGAAATTTGCCAGGAGCCCAGAAACCACACCAATATTGAGAATAGCTAGAAGAATGTAACCCCCATCATCTTCACTCCCGGGGTTTGTCTCGGACCACAATACAAAATGCACTGTTTTGCTTTGAGTGGATCATGCCTATGTATTGTAGACCAGGACAATCATAAGCCTTTTTTGTAGAATCCGACAATTTTCATCTGGGCTCGTGACCAGGTTGTGGCAGGAAAGGGCTAGTCAATCTGTCTCATCATGTATAAGAAGTTTATATACTTTGATGGGCCAAATTCTGCCTTCAGAGGCATGTGCACAACTCCCATTGAAATCAATGGGAGTCTACTGTATGGATTCCAGGCAGATTTTGGTCCTAGATGTTTACCAGAACTGGAAGAAGAAAAAAAATAACTTGAAAGATCAATATTCTGGGAGCTCAGTGCATCCAAACATAAGCTTATCTGTCAGCATATAGGCAGAGTCCAAGTCAGGGGTGAGCAAACTTTTTGGCCCAAAGGCCACATCTGGGTGGGGAAATCACATGAAGGACCATGAATGTAGGGCTGAGGCAGGGGGTTGGGGTGCAGGTGTGAGGGGGTGCAGTGTGCCAGAAAGGGCTCAGGGCAAGAGGTTGGGGTGCAGAAAGGGTGCAGGATGTACGAGTGGGCTCAGGGCAGGGGTTGGGGTGCAGGAAGGGTGCGGCAGGGGGTTGGGATGCAGGAGGGGTTCAGGGTGCAGGCTTGGGCCTGAAGTGGCTCCAGGGCAGCAGCAGCACACAACGGGGCTAAAACAGGCCCTGTGCCACTCCCAGAAGCAGCCAGCACCATGTCCCTGTGGCCCCTGGGGGAGCAGGGAGGGATAGAGGGCTCTGCACGCTGCCCTCGCTTGCGGGTACCTTCCCCGAAGCTCCCATTGGCCATGGTTCCCGGCCAATAGGAGCTGCGGGGGGCGGTGCCTGCAGACAAGGGCAGCACACAAAACCCTCTGCCCCCACCCCATCCCCAGGGGCCACAGGGACATGGTGCCGACCGCTTCTGGGAGTGGTGCGGGGCCCGCAGCACCACGGGGGCAGGGGGCAATTCCGTGGGCCAGATCCAAAGCCCTGACGAGCCGGATCCAGCCCACAGGCCATAGTTTGCCCACCCCTGGTCCAAGTCCTAAGGCTGAATTAATGACATTGGAACATCATTCATATATGTATCACTGACAGAGAATGACATTACTACATGGGGGGCAAGCTAATTCAGAGTATTCTCAAGGTACCTAAAAGTGCAGACAGATGCAAGTACTGGGTAATAAAAAAACAGTGTAGTTTAGGAGATCTGGCTTTATTCTCTGTTCTGTCACTGGACCGAAGTCACCTCACCTCTGCCTCTCCTCCATCCTGTGTCTATATTGTCTGTTTGGACTGAAAGCTCTTCAGGGTAGGAAATGTCTCCCACTATGTGCCTGTACAGTGCCTAACCCAGTGGGGTCCCAATCTTAGTTGGAGCCAGTAAGCGTAACTGTAACAAAACAATTAATAGAACCTATACAACGCCTGAAAAATGAAGATTCTGTAGATACTTTTAGTTTTGTGCATCTTGTTCAGATTCTTGCAACTTTTTTTTTTTATGGGAAATTTGGGCATTGAGACAAACTTTCATTATGATAGTTAGTAGGAAAAAACATGTATATTAGCATTAGCCATCATAAAAGGCTGCTGGGTTTTGATGTGTATCTACCCATGAAGTCTTCTGTACCAGCAGGCTGTTAACCTGGCCCTGGGCTGCAGGTTTTTTGAATGTAGGAAGAATGGTAACAGAAGATGCGTTTTTTAAAGACCACACACACATACCATTGAAAGGTTATAACCCTTCTTCTTTGAACTCCTTTCCTTTTCTAATTGCTGGTCCACAGGGACCCAGCTGAAAATGAGTTTAAATGCTAAATTGAGTTTAAAACCACTAGTCAGAGACTCCTCTGGAAACTGGACACCTTAAATAAATAGAAACATTAAATCAACTTGTTTTTTTAAGCTTTCTATAGTCATGCAGCAAGACTGGGGAGGTGAGGAAATAGCCATTGAACAGAATCAGGTGTGTTGTGTGGAATCTTTCCTATATGGCTTGTTTCATTTCCCCCCCCCTTTTTTTTTTTTTAATATATAAAGACTTGTCTAAAATTAGTTTTTAAGAAGATTCACTGTCTGCATTAAAATTATAATTAGGCCACCATGAAGATGATAGCTCCACCCAACTCGTAAATTTACATACCCTAAAAGTTGGATGTGATAGCCATCACATTCATTACTTGTGCAGTTGAAGCAAATGGTAATTAAAAGCAAATGGCTGCTGGATCAGTTAGAAATGCTAAAGCCGCATGATCAGACTTTAAACAAATAGAATTGGGCCTTTTCCAAATTCCTGCAGTGATTTAGCCACAAGATGGTAAATCAAAGGGGCTGTCCAAAAACCAGACAGCTTTAAGCCAAGCTACTAATCTAAGTAAATTCACAAATGCCCATATCTTAACTCAAATGTACATATGAAATTGGGGAGCTTTAAGAAAAGATCTAATTTGTAATCTCTTAAGGCCTTACAAATTCTCTTATCTAAGAGCATATCCTACACAAATTCTTCCTTTAAAATATTGTACATTAAGAATTTATCAGTGGGTCAATATGCTGACAGAGCTGAAGATAATAAATTCAGATCTGATTCTGAAAGTTGCTGAGCATCTTCAGCTTTTGTTGAAGTCATTTGGAGTTCAGAAAGGTGCCCTGCACCTTGCAAATTCAGCCTTTTAAATAATAGCTGAGAACTGAGAGAGACAGACCGTTGGAGCGACCTTAGTGGTGTAATGGTAGCAATATGTTGCGTTGTGTCATATGGAAGATCTAAGGTCAAGAGTGACCTCAGGGATTCTTTCTCATTAGCCATAGAAATTACATGGTTTGCAGAGGTGATGTGAGATATAAGGCTCCTAATGGTCTGAGAAATCAAGAACAGGTGTGGAGCTCAACCTGCTCTTAGTGAAAGAATAAGAGCTCTATTTAGAAAAGATGCATATGTCCTAAAAATGGAGGTAATATGCATGGAAATCATACTGGCACCCAGCTTGCACATATAATTTGCCCTAAAATATTGTTTACTGAATACATTGAACTCCAGGTGCCTCTTTCTCTTTATTCTGTCAGGCTACAAAGATCAGAGTGAGGATTATGTTAACAGGTTATTCTACTGACATCATGGTAGCTATTAGTGTTAGGACAAAATTGTTTGTAAGGTCATCAGAACCGAAAAATGTGTTTGAATACCCTTATTTACCACTTTTTTATGTGATCAAATATTTGAGATTCAATTTTAATGATAAACATTCCCATTCAAAACCATATACTAAATGTCTTCTCTCTCGCAAATTTTTTTTGGGGGGAGGGGTGATTTTCAGAAGAGCTTAGTACTTGCAAGTACCATCGACTGTGGGTGGAGTTCTGGGTACTCAGAGATCTGGAAAATCAGGTTTTAACTGAGCATCCAAAACCAGAGGTGTCTAAAATTAGTGGACACATTTTGAAAATTTGGTCTTTAATCTCTGAGTTTCTTCATCTGTAAAATGAAACCACTACTTATTTGCCTAGTACCCAGGATAATTTCAAGGATAAATTAATAAACTTCTATAAAGTGTGTTAAATACCTCAGATAGAAGGTGATATGTGTAAAATATTACCTCAGCCAAGAAATAATTGTCTGAGGACAATATTTTTTTGATTGGCCAAACCATAAATACTACTACTAAAACATGCAAAAGTCTATTCTAGATGCAGTGGGAAATGGAGGGGTTTCATATCTTTGTATTTGCATAAGACAGTTGCTTAAAGAAATAGAGTGGGGGAAAGGAAAAAGCAGAAGAAAACTATTATTTAAAAACCCAGTGATTTCAAGACAATTATGAATAATAGGATGTATGGGATTATCTTTAGAAATATATTAACCAATCATTTAGCTGAGGCTTATTTTCATATTACAAATCTACTGAGTATAATGTAACAAAGGATGTGCTACTTTTAAAAGTTCTTCTTACTTTTAAAGTAACACACTATACTTTCTCTTCATAGAAAAGCCAATGTTAAAGAAAGGCTAAGGTGAAGTGACTTTTGCTCTTGTATAAAACTTGAAGACTTAAAAAATGTGCTTTATTTTGTCTTTGTGGATTTAATTATTAGTTCTATTGTACAATTGTAAAAGCATAACTAACATTTTAAGGCAGCTTTATTCTTGCAGTTCTTCATGCAGAGTCTTGAAGTTCAATCAAGTTCAATCACTTGCATCACTTTTTCCAGGACCTTGTTTGTTGTTTCTGCTTCCCAAAATATATATGGTTTGTTGCTTCCGAAAATATATATGATTTGTCACTATAAATTCGCATCAATGTAGCTGGATAGATGACAGATGCAGGCATGTTCCTCTGAGGAAAAAGCTGTTTGGGTCTCGTTTCATCTTTTGCTGTGGGTGGTGGGATTTAAATTCAGGAAGAACAACAATTTAAGACTTTCATACTTTATTTTGATTTTATGTGGGGTTGTGAAATTCAGTTAAAATCATTTATATCAGACAATGGTGCAATTATAGTGCCTTCCCTGCCTTTCTGCTCCTGGGAGCATTTGACACATACAATGCCCTAAAATTTGTGGTATTCATATGTGGACAAATTTCACTGCTTCCCACCCTTCTGCCTGCTCTGAATTCCCCAAAAAACCTGGCAGTGTTGCAGCAGGATTAGATTTTTTTTTTTCCCCAACAGTATGAAACATTTTTCATTTGTTTCATGACTTTTAATTAAAAGTTTTAAATCTTCTGTTGTCCTTATGAGTAAGTTCATCCCATTTGGCAGCCTGAGCTACAACTGCTTCAATCATACTTCTCAATGACCAGCAATCAGCCTTCTATGTTGGCCACCTTGGCCACATATGAGGTCATGACAACGGTACAAGTTACCACTTTTGTGGTGGAGTTCATTAAAGAGTTGTCTTGGTCTGGAATTATCTTTGAGGGTGGAGGAGTGGAGTGAGAAATTGTACTGAGTATCCATGAAAGTGACAAGGTGGGTGAGGTAAGCTTTCTCTCACCCACAGAAGTTGGTCCAATAAAAGATATTACCTCACCCACCTTGTCTCACTAAAATATCCTGGGACTGACATAGCTACAACAACACGGCATAGCCTTGAAAGTGTCCTTTATGTGGCCTGAGCTACTTGGCAACATGAGATGAAGTCCAGCTTTTTGCATTTATTTTAAGACCTTTTTAGCCTCCCTCTGCATTTAATGGCTCAAAAGGATTTTTTTTTAGGTTATTTTTGTTTCCATCTTGGGACTTTTTAGTTGCTAGATCTAGGATCTGCCACCTAGATTCTCAGGTGATGAGTTGCTTAGAAGTGTTTATAGTAATAGTTGTGACCTGACATGCCCTTTCTGCTGTTAGCCAGCTCCGCCTCGGCAGACTAGCTTTGTGGATTTTTGCTGGATTATTGGTAAGAGTATATTTTATTTTTCTCTTCCCTCCTACCTTGCCCCTCCCCCCCCACCGGCAATATTTTCATCCAGCTGATTTCAGTTACTTGATTCACAACTCTGACATTTCTAACTAAATAACTGCCTGTTATTGAGTTTTCTGAGACACTATCTAAACAGGACCCACTTCTTGGGTCACAGCCTCAGCTGCTGTGAATCAGTGTTGCTCCATTGACTAATGGAGTGATAATTTACATCTGCAAAAGATCTGGCTCTTTTGAAGCAACCTTTTGCATGAAAGGTGCTGGAGTAGATAAGGGAGTGGATGGCAGTAGGATCAGGACATGTTAGGAATCATTTTTGTTTCTATATAATTTTATGAAGCCCAGTATTTTTATAAAAAATCTAAAGTAAGTGACTTCACAGTGCATGAAGTATGTGAGTTATTCTAATTGAGCAAGATAGTGGTGACAGCAGCATAGGAAGAGAGCTGGTAAGCTGGCTCAAACCACAATGGTAGAGTAGAGGGAACTTAAACCAGAAGCATTAAGTATATCCCTAGTGAGCTGATCTTAAATAAAAAGTGAAAGTTAAAAGCATTGGGGCCCCAAGTGAGGCATTACAGAAAGAAGCAATCGCTCTGCCAAGAGTTTCTGGGTTGGGTTTTTGTTTTTCATTGGTGTCACTGGAAAGGAGAGAGTATGATAAGGAAGAGTTCAAAGGCAGGCAAGCAGGAGAAGAGAGGATATTTGCGTGGGGTTTTTTTTTGGTTGGTTGGTTTTTTTGAGGCAGAGTATATGCTTGTGAATATCTTACTGGGCTCATCATTTAAAAAGGGGTATGTTCACCATTTGGTGGCTCCAGAGAAAGAGGGCAGGGGAGTTGCATGCAGCTTTAGCATGTGTGAAGGGACGAATTACTTCCCAAACCCCTTTTCAAGTTAATGGAAATGGACTGTCTTTGCACTAGCCTCCTGCTTTTATTTAAAATCCCTCCTTTACCTGTAAAGGGTTAAGAAGCTCAAATAACCTGGTTGGCACATGACCAAAAGGACCAATGAGGGGAGAAGATACTTTCAAATCTGGGGGAAGGTTTTTGTTTTGTGCTCTCTGTGTGTGTTCTCTCCGGGACAGCAAGGAACCAGGACAGGGAAAATACATCTCCTAAAGCCATACCTGAACTAAACATCTAAGATTACAAATTGTAAGTAATAGCAAGGAAATGCGTTAGATTATCTTTTGTTTTAACTTGTGAATTTTCCCTAGCTGAGAGGGAGGTTTATTCCTTTTTTTTTTTTTTTTTTTTTTTTTGGTAACTTTAAAGTTTTTGCCTAGAGAGGAATCCTCTGTTTTGAATCTGATTACCCTGTAAAATTACCTTCCATCCTGAATTTGCAGAGGTGCTTCTTTTACTTTTTCTTTATAATAAAGTTCTGCTTTTAAGAACCTGATTGGTTTTTAGTGTCATAAAAACCCAAGGGGCTGGTCTGTGCTCACCTTGTTTGCTCTCAAGCCTCCCCAGAAAAGGGGGTGAAAGGGTTTGCGGGGATATTTTGGGGAAACAGGAACTCCAAGTGGTCCTTTTCCTAAATCTTTGTCTAACTCACTTGGTGGTGGCAGCAATACCGTTCCAAGGTCAAGGAAGAATTTGTGCCTGGGGAAGTTTTTAACCTAACCTGGTAGAGATGAGCCTAGGGGGTCTTTCATGCAGGTCCCCACATCTGTACTCTAGAGTTCAGAGTGGAGAGGGAACCCTGCAAGGAGTAGTATACATTTATAAGGGATTGACAAGCTCTAAAGAAGTGCTACTCAGAAAACTGGTGTTCATAGCTGTGGGTCCCCCTGCCTCAGAATTCTCAGGGTATGTCTACACCTCAATTAGACACCTGTGACTGGCCTGTGCCAGGTGACTCAGGGTCCTAGAGCCTGGGTTCCAGCCTGAGCCCAAACATCCACACCACAATTAAACAGCCCCCTAGCCTGGGCCCTGCCAACCTGAGTCAGCTGGCACAGGCCAGCCGTGGGTTTTTAATTGCAGCGTAGACATACCATCAGTCTTACCTCTCCTTAGCTCAAGTCAACCCTAAACAGCTGGAGTCACATACTTACTCCTGATTCAGACTCTCCTGTAATAAAGTGCTAGATTCATGATGGGACTTTGAGAGCTACATGACACACCATTATCTGCACCACACATACTTCTGTCCTCTTAATGTGCCCCCTCCTGAAAGGTGTAAACTCCTATTAGGAGCATGAGTAAAGCAGGTCAGGAAATGGTAAACTTGTTCTGTCCAAATATTCAAAAGGAACAAAAAAGATTTTGTTTTTCCTGAATTTTCATGGAAATATTTTAATTTTTCAGTGAGAAACCAAACTTTGTTTGTTTTTTCACTTAAATTTTTTTTCAAAAGAAGCAACCGTTTACCCCAAAAAAACTTTGTTTTGAAAAAGTTTATTTTAAAAAAATTGAAGTGTTCCATCCCCCCTATGCTATCTCATTTTGATCAACACAATAGAGAGCGCATTGGTTGATCACCTAAATAACTACATTTTTTTTATGGCACCCCCATCACCATTGTCTGAGATATAGTTCTCAGGATCAAGTCATTGTTCTTGGCTGGTCACTAGACACTACTGTAATAAACATCATCAGTAATAACGTGCTTACCAGCTGCACAATGTAGCTCACTGATTTTAAAAGTAGGACCGGACTGTTGGATTCCACTTGAATTCCAGCTGCCTCTCTCCTTTAAAGAAATGTAATGCTGCTTTTCTGAAAAGGGCTTAAAGGGCTTTTAATTTTGTAAAGTAGGAGTGAAGTATGAAGGTGTTCAGTTCAGACCAGGCAAATACCCTCCAAGGAGATAACATTAGGCTTTATTTTTGACACATTTTACCATCACTCAGGTGTGCAGAAAACAGCCATCTCCCTGATGGAGTGTCTATAAACCTAGTGTAACCATCGTGACCAGCTCCGAGAACAACAAGCCCCTGGCAGCTAAAGGATTTGTAAGAAAAATAAAATGTATTGGGAAGGATTGTATTTCTGAATTCCCAATCACAAGGGGACTTGAAAAAGTCTAAAGAACCGCACTCCTACTGCTGTTTTAAGGGGCTTCCCCCAGGTGAAGACAAGGGCTCCCTGACCCGATCACCCTTTCAGCGGAAGCAACAGCAGAGAATAATGAAAAGTGGTGGTGGTGATCTTCAAATCACTGGGATCCTCTTTTGTCCCTGATCTAGGGTGACCAGATGTCCCGATTTTATAGGGACAGTCCTGATTTTTGGGTCTTTTACTTATACAGGCTCCTATTACCACCCCACCCCCATCCTGATTTTTCACATTTGCTGTCTGGTCATCCTACCCTGAACTCCTGAACAGAGCTGTCAGCTAGGGAACCAGCCTTAGTCTACATGGCCTGACTGGCTGAGTTTACAGTCAAACTCAGAAGAGTCACCAGGAACGGAGAAGATTTGGGCAACCATGGAGTCAGCATTATGTAGCTATTAACAAAAGAAAAGCCCTCTGCAGAATAAGAAAAAGCCCCTATAGCTCCATAGCTTGGGACGCTTGTAGAGTTTTCATTTGGCAGCAGCTACTGTAGAGGCTGTTTCTTCTAGATAGATCCCATTGTTTGAAATACTTGTTCACACATAGCTCTTGCTTTACAAAAAAGTAAGGCTCTATCCATCTTATCCACACTTCATTTTAAAGCACTTGAACTTATTTTATGCTCAAGTGAGTTTTTTATTAGAAATAATTTTAGTTGTGCTTGGAGAATAGCAGCCGTCAAATGCTTTTTGCCTCTGTTTAAGGTTTTCTTTAAATGTCTGGGTTTAGAAACTAGATCCTATTGCCCTTGCTAAAGACATATGGAAAGGGAATGATTTTACAAGGCCTTAAGCAGTGTGATTTAAAGCCAAAAGTAGTTGGCCTAGAAAAGAAAGGTCTCACGCATGAAAGCAACATTGAAAAAGAAAAAGCCACCCTCAAAAATAAATATTACTCCCTAATCAGATCCATTCACTTTATAACAAAAACTAAATGTCTTTCTTCCATTAATTGGACAAAAGCTACATTTTCAGGGATTTTGGAACAATGTCTAAGCATACACTTGCTATTAAAAAGTTCATAGCTCTCAAAACAATTTTCAGTCAAAGCGATAACGAAGCTGAAAGGGATTTATAGGGGATTGGAAGGAATAGTCTGGATCACAAAGGAGCACTGGCTTCAGCAGAGCTCCCACTAGAAGGCTGCCAGCATAAGTAAAAAGAAAGATTAGAAACTTTATATTATAGCCCTGCTCATGAACAAACCCTAAAACAAAATCTGATGAAACTTTTGTTTCCTCCTCCCTCTGTTCTACCATAAAAAACTTACCAGGTCTTGCTTGGGATTTATGAAACTCATCTGTCGTCTTCAAGTAAATCAGAAAGTTTTCTGCTGAAGATTTATGGTTCAGAATTGCTCATGGGCTAATAATTTTTTTAAATAAATGAATCAGTGCTTGTGAAAGGTGTTGGACTGACAACTTAGAAACTCACTGCACATCTCAAGTAGCTGCACTGCAGTTTACTCCATTCTCCCTTGCCGATATGCCTCGGCCATGAATGGGGAAGAGTGCAGTTCAGTCTTCATCTCCCTTCAATCCTGAGTTCCTCTGCTGAAACTACTAGCAAGGTTGTCAAATGAGAGGTGGAGAGCTGCTCACTGCCCTTCTATTTCTTTTAACTTAGACTGGCTCACAAAGCCAGTTAACTTCCAGTCTTTCTTAGATAGGCCTTCCATTGCCTCTATTACCATAGGTTTCAAAGTAGCAGCCGTGTTAGTCTGTATCCGCAAAAAGAAGAACAGGAGTACTTGTGGCACCTTAGAGACTAACAAATTTATTAGAGCATAAGCTTTCGTGG
>NC_048299.1:196267087-196362442 GCF_013100865.1 Trachemys scripta elegans
TATGCATCCGAAGAAGTGGGCTGTAGTCCACGAAAGCTTATGCTCTAATAAATTTGTTAGTCTCTAAGGTGCCACAAGTACTCCTGTTCTTCTATTACCATAGTATCTGAGCACTGCACAGTCTTCAATGTATTTACTCTGACTACATCAGTGCTTGGCAGAGAATGCACATTTTGTAGATAGGGAAACAGGAGTCTGGTTGTTTTTTTTGTTTTGGCTCAAGGTCATACAGGCAGCCTGTGGCACAGCCAGGAATTGACCTCTGGTCTCCAGAGTCCTAGGCTAGCCACCAAACCATTGGACCAACAAACTCCAGATGGAACCCTCAAGCCTCAGAAAAAGCCACACTTTAACAATCCTCTTATATTATTGGTGCTTTTTTAATGTTCATGTAAGCTAAATATTCAGGACCAAGTTCTGTTCTCAGTTACAGTCATGCAAATCTCATTAGCGCCACTGGATCAGTGAAATTACGCAGTGGCATTTTTCTGTATTTATACGGGCATATTCCATGAAAGGGGAGAAAGGCACAAGACTGTGTGTTCTGTACCTTTCCTTCTAACTACAGAAGCTTTTTCAATCTAGTGTAAAGTACCTACCACAACATTCTGTACTTCAGCAGCCCTTTATAGAAATATTGCAATCAGATCCGAAGATGATCTATGTAAACAAACAGAATGCAGCAAATACACAACAGGTGCTAGAGCAGAAAATTTTGCTTTTATCTAACAGCGCTCTAGTTATTCTGCATAATTTAATTATTTATAGACATAATTCATGTTAACTAAAAGAATGTTTCCTAATACTTCAATAAACTGTGGTTCAAAGTTTGCTTAGCAAAGCAGAAACAGTTTCTCTTGCAGCTGAGTAATCTGCACTTTGAAAGCAAACTAAACTGCCCTCTCTTGCCAAAAAAAAACCCCAAAACCCTAAAACTTTGCGAAGTCACAAACAATTAGTGCTAGAAACTACATAAAAGTCTTTATAGTTTTCATTTCCAATGTTAGAGGACTGGGAGCCTTGGAAATTGAAGTCTGACATCAAGAGAAGGTTCATTCTGCATGTTCGTTTAGTTACTGCACACCCAACAAACTGCATCCCATACCAAAATGCACCTGATGTGTAATGGTTTGGTCATTGTGTCAATACTTCTCCATTAGAAAGAGAACTGAGACTCCCCCTCCCCCCACATATACACACACACACACACATTTTACTTTCTGTGGAAGGCCTCCAACAGCATATTTATAATGCTAAACCACACCCAGCTCTAGGCCCCCTTCATGTCAGGTAAAAGGGCCAGAGAAGTGCAAAAAAAGCTCTCAAACCATGGGAGCTGGCTTAAGAGGTGGGGTGGGAATTCTCCATGAGGAAGACAGCCTTAAGGTCACAGCACAATGGAGATTCTGGGGATAGCTGCAACTGCTAGGCAGTTGGAGCAGCTGCCATAACTTACACTGGCCCCCTGTCTAAATTACACTGGGAGTCATGGAGCGGAGCTGGCCAGGATTGGGAGGGCACCAATGGCTTAAGGTCACCCTAGCCCTCCTCCTACATCCTGGGCTGAGTTTGGTGCTGCTCCTGGTGGGGCCACAGCTCAGAATCACAACCCACATGTCCATACAGGGCTGAATCTTGCTGAGTGCCCTCATCTTCAGTGGGAGTCAATGGAGATGCTTCACACCTTGCAAAGTCAGGCCCATTTAGACTGTGAAACTGTGCCAGATAAACAAGCCAAAGCATGTTCCCATTGAAATCAATTGTATACCTCTCACTGATTTTAATGGCACTAAAACATAGCCAATACTGAACTAGATGCTTGTATTATAAAAATGATAACATGTCAGATAGTCTTGGCCCAGAATGTAGGAGTTAAAATATCCATTAGAAATGTTTTCTTGATTTTTTTTATTACAATGAAGACACATAGTTTCAGTGTAAACATGTCAACCCAAAGACTGCAGCATTGTCTAGTATACGAGAACCAGAAAGCGACACTAGGCCGTAAGTGAGACAAAGTGGGTGAGGTAATATCTTTTATTGGCCCAACATCTGAAGAAGAGCTCTGCGTTAGCTCAAAAGCCTGTCTCTCTCACCAGTAGAAGGTGGTCCAATAATAGATATCACATCACCCACCTTGTCTCTCTAATAGTGTGGGACCAACAGAACAACAACAACAACAACAACACTGCATAATAGGACATAAGATCATAAGAATGGCCATATTGGGACAAACCAATGGTCCATCTAGGCGTATCCTTTCCTCTGACAGTGGCCAGTGCCAGATGCTTCAGAGTAAATGAGCAGAATTTGATTTCCAATTTTTAAAGGATACCTTTTTGCCTCTTTTATTCTGCTGTTAAGCTCTGGTAGCAGTTTTTGGGTCTTCTTACAGTGTTTTGTATTGGGGGTATCTATATCATTTGAGCTTCTATTGTGGTGTTTTTAAATAGTTTCCAGGCAGCTTGCAGGCATTTCATTTTTGTTGCTCTACCTTTTAATTTCATGTAACTAGTGTCCTCATTTTTGTGTAGTTCCCCTTTTTTGTACTTAAATGCTACTGTGGTGTGTTTCTTTGGTATTTTTCCCCCTAAAATAGGACCATATTTTAAGTGTCCAAAAAGAGGACACTCCACAGGGCCCCGGCCCCGCCCCAACTCCGCCCCTTCCCCAAAGTCCCCGCCCCAACTCTGCCCCCTCCCCTAAATGCTTCGCCCCCCCTGCTCCTTCTCTGCCCCTGAAGCAGACAGGCAGCAGGTAAGCTGGGACTGGGGCGGTGGGGGGGGGGGCTCGAGGAGGTGCAGCCCAGTCCAGCCCCCCCAGCCGAGCAGCTCTCTCCGGCAGCCGGCCCCGGCCAAGAGGCTCTGGCCCCAGCGTCTCCGGCCCGGCTCGGCTCAGGTCCTGGGGCCCCGGCCCCAGTCCCGGCCCTGAGTGAGCGGCGCCAGCCGGCGGCCGAGTGGCCCCGGTCCCAGCGGCTCCGGACGGCTCGGCTCAGGCCCCAGTTCCGGCCGAGCAGCTCCGGCCCGGCCCCAGCCCTGGCAGAGCGAGTGGCGCCGGGTGGCAGTCAAGCACCCGCTGGCCCCAGCAGCTCCGGCTCCGGCCCTAGCGGCTCCAGCCTGGACCCAAGCCCCATGACCCCTCCCTCCCTATTTTCCCGGACATGTCCGACTTTTTGGCAATTCCCCCCGGACGGGGATTTGAGAACCAAAAAGCCGGACGTGTCCGGGAAAATCCGGACGTATGGTAACCCTACCCTAAAAGAATGTTAAGTTTAATTACATTATGATTGCTCTTACCAAATGGTTCAGCTATATTCAGCTCTTGGACCAGATCCTGTGCTCTGCTTAGGACTAAATCAAGAATTGCTTCTCCCCTTGAGTGTTCCAGGACTACCTGCTCCAAGAAACAGTCATTAATGGAGTCTAAACATTTTCTCTCTACATCCCATCCTGAAGTGACATGTATCCAGTCAACACGGGGATAATTGAAATCCCCCATTATTATTGTGTTTTCCGTTTCACCATCACAATCACCATCCTGGTCACATGGTTGGTAGCATATTTCTGCAGCTATACTCTTACTATTCAAGCATGGAACTTCTATCCATAGAGACTGATTGTCCAAAATGAGTGAAAAGCAAGAAGTAAATCAATTGTGAAAATTATATTCTCTCAGTTTAATTATCGATGGTGTTTTATTAGTAGCACACAGGAGAAATTTGATGTTCTGTTTTTAAGTTTAGGGCCAAACTTTGCTTACACACACCTGTGCAACTCCATTTAAGTGAGTGGAGTTGCGTGCATGTCATTGAGAGGAAAATTGACAGAGTCCCTTCACACAGACACCACTGGAAATGAAATATGTTTGCGTTGATATTTTACACTAAAGTCTAATATCTTCAAAAGTTTAAATAGCAGGATATTAATTTTCCAGACTGCTAGCCAAATTAAAGTTAGGAGGATGTATGTACATATCCACAGCATCCAAAGTTAATCATTAAAAATAGGTAATTAATACAAAGTCAGAGCTGAACAAATGTGTTCTTTTTAATGAAATTAAGAGCAGGTTTTTAAGGCACCTACTTATCTGAGTTAGCCATTCTGCCAGCATTATAGATTCAAAGTTTTTTTCCCCTTCCAAATGAAGGAAACAATAAATACCTGAAGTAAAATATTTGTTCAAAGTAAACCCAGGAGAAGAAATTAATATCTTAACCCTCTCACTGCTGCACAATATACTATGTGCACCATATTCCAGGTATATCACTCTGACGTACAGAATCTGCAGTAAAATGAAGCAAACACTTGAAATCCTTAGATGTGAGGTTGATTTCACCTCAGCACGACACACACATCATGGTCTTCATTGAGGAGAATTCATTGTCTAACAGGGTTTTTCTCCACTTTGTTTCAGAATCACGATCATACCTGTATAGCATGTAGAATCATTTACCGGTCAGATGAGCACCATCCTCCAATCTTACCTCCAAAGGCCGATTTGACTATTGGATTGCATGGAGAATGGGTGAGCCAGCGCTGTGAGGTGCGTCCTGAAGTCCTCTTTCTCACCAGGCACTTCATCTTCCACGATAACAACAACACCTGGGAAGGTCACTATTATCACTACTCTGACCCCATCTGTAAGCACCCCACCTTTACCATCTATGCCAAGGGGCGCTACAGCAGGGGAGTGCACTCTTCCAAAGTGATGGGAGGAACAGAGTTTGTGTTCAAAGGTACGACCGCTACATTGCGCAGTTTTGTTTCGTTACTGAGTAAGAAGATAGGTTGTTCATAGCTGGGTGAAAGTTGTCAGTGATAATGATTCAAAACTTGTATAGTGTCAAGAACTTCCCGAACTGATATGCAAACTACGCAGAGGGGTCACATCTCTCACACACACACACTGAAATGCAGCAACTTCTGAGGCAAAATGTAGTAACTTTTAAATGCACACCAAAACTACAAAACAGCTTCAGTCACTAAGTGAAGAATATGTAATTGAAACTACAGGAGCATATGGGCAGAATTCAGTTATCCAACTGGTCAGAAAAATGTGGTGAAAGCACTCTCCTCTTATAAAGAATACTGTAGACTCTTTCACCACAAGAGGTCAGTAGCTTTAGCATCTTAAGACAAAAGACATTCCCGCCCCCCTTGGCATCCCTCTGGGAAATTGGTTCAGCATTGACAATGTCACCAATGGAATCATCACCAAGCACTGACTATACCAGTCCTGCTTAGCTTGAGATCTGGCAAGATTCACAGCCCGATGTGGTCTAACTTGAAATGACATTTGAGAAGCCTCATAATGCCCTTTTAGATTCTCCTATGTCTCCAATTTAGGAAAGAGCCTGACTGGAGGAACTAACAGATTGGAACAGAATTTCCAAAGGAGCCTAAGGGTTGCTCCAGTCTGTCAGAGGCTCTGCTCACAATACCAACACAGAGCCATGGTTGGTTACCTGGAAGTAATTACTTGGGGTGAAAACTTCAGTAAGGCCAGCATTTCACCCATGCTGCTTATTTATAATGTGTGGTTCAACCTGCTGCTGAACCTATGAGAATCCAGCGCTAGAAAAGCAAGAGGATGAACTGTTAGTTTTCTTTTGTGTAATATCTGGGAAATAAGATGGATCGTGAGACCACCCAAACACATACACAGTTATAAAATATCAACGTGAAAATTCTGAGAAATCTTGCTTTAAAAAATATCTTGAATCACATATACGTTGCTAATGTCCTGCTGCAGAATTTACATTTCTGGAGGGTTGTGAAGGGTTTTGTTTTATTTTTGGTAAAGTTTGTCATGCTAATCCACTGAAAACCTCAATTCTCTTTTTATGTAACATACTGGGCCAAATTCATCTCTAGTGCAAATTCCATTTAAGTTCCCCTAACCCCATTCCGACCCCAGCTTTTCTTCAGGTCTGTTGCAATTGAGCTGATGAAAATCAACACTCACGTGACAAACGCCATTGAAATCTGGTCAGTATAGTTAGAATTGAAGAAAGTTGTAAGGCTTACATTTGAAATTATAAACTGCGGTTATTTTTTAAGACATGGGATAGGGTCTCTCTCTATAATTCAGACCTAAAGATGTAATTCATATGATGGTATGGATAGTCTATGAGAGAAGGTGAAACTGTTACATTTTCTGAGCTTTGAGATTTGTATTTGGAATTTGTTAGCTCATTATCTTTGTGGACTATCTTAAAAATTCTCATTTTGCCCGTGGAACTAATATTAATTAAAATCTGAGTAAAGTTTTATTATATCCTCCTTCCTCTATCTTTATATCGAAACCAACCAACTGAGGAGAATCAAGCCCTTTGTTGCAACTCTGAATTCAGGGCTAATAATAAGACTGTCACCTTCACTTTTGCTTTGTCCCTCAGAGATATTTAGCTTTCTCTTCTTCCTTTACAGTAAATCATATGAAAGTCACCCCCATGGATATAGCTACAGCCTCTCTCCTGAATGTCTTTAATGGGAATGAGTGTGGAGCAGAGGGATCGTGGCAAGTTGGAGTACAACAGGATGTTACTCACACCAATGGCTGTGTTGCTTTGGGGATTCGCCTACCACACACAGAGTATGAAATCTTCAAAATGGAGCAGGATGCCAGAGGTAGCTACTTACTGTATAACGGCCAGAGGCCTAGTGATGGGTCCAGTCCAGACAGACCAGAGAAGAGAGCCACTTCTTATCAGATGCCATTAGTTCAGTGTGCTTCATCAGCACCGAGACCTGAAGAGTCACCAGAGGAGAACAAAATAGGCCGCTATAGCAGCAGGGCACCAGAAAAGGACTCCAGTGTATTTGTCCTTACCCTGATGCTGTTTATTTGTACTATGTCACATTGGAACATTCTCAGTTGAAAGGAAAAAACTATTTTTCATGACTACAAAACCAGGATTCCATATGACTGAGAGTTTTTCTTTTCAGAAAGAAAAGGACATTTATTTTCTTGATGCACTGGAATGCCTGAGAACTGTTGTTCTTTTCCTTATTTTTTTCCCCTCCTTGAATCATCAGCGGCACTCGTTTGATGTTTTTGCTTTGAACTTCGTCCAGTCTGATCCCTGGCCTGACATGACTGCACAACCGTAATTGCACTTTACGACTGCAGACTTACTTGGCTTTTTTAACTACTAGGGTAAACCTAAAGATCCTGCTTCAGTTGGCTCTGCCATGTTGCTGTTGTGGTTCATTTCCCCCCTAGCACTCAGTTTCTCATCAGAATTTAACTGTCAGGAATCACTCTGTATAGTATTGTGTTAATACTGTGATAATGGCTTTTGTCTTATTCTTTAGGACTCTGCTGTAGATATGTACATATAAAGAAACCCCACAAGGATCTATCTAAATACAATCTTACAGGTTTTACACAAAAGAAAAAAAATATACAAACTATCCTCCTGTCAGAAGGTAAATGGAAAATTATCTCTAATTAAGTAACATTCAAAGTAATTTAAGCTATTTTTACATATAATTGTTTAACTTGTAAAAACAACCAAAGGTTTAGTGGGATGTAAGTATTTTTCTCATTCAGTTACATTAGGTATGCAATTGCTTCAGGCCTCCCGTTGTATCTACTAACTAGTTACAATAACACCCCTCCCTCTCCCTTTAAAATCAGATAGAGAAGACATTTTTTCATCAGGGATGCACAGTTAGGGTTACCATACGTCCGGATTTTCCCAGACATATCCGGCTTTTTGGGCCTCAAGTCCCCGTCCGGGAGGAAATCCCAAAAAGCCAGACATGTCTGGGAAAATAGGGAGGGAGGGAGGGCCCGGCGGTGCTCGGCCGGGGCCGGGCCCGGGCTCGGGGCTGGGGGTGCTCGGCTGGGGACAGCGCCGGCGGTGCTCAGCTGGGGCCAGGTTGGGGATGGGGACAGGGTGCTCGTCCGGGACGGGGATGGGGACAGCGGTGCTCGGCCGGGGGTGCTGGCCGGGGACAGGAGTGCTTGGCCCGAGCCGAGCCGGGCGGGAGACGCCAGGGCCAGAGTCTCTTGGCCTGGGCCGGCCGGCCGCCAGAGGGAGCCGCTCGGCCAGGGGGGCCGGACTGGGCCGCGCTGCACCCCGCTCCAGCCCCAGCCCCAGCTTACCTGCTGCCTCCCTGTTTCAGGCTTCCCGCAAACATTTGATTCGCGGGAAGCAGGAGAGGGGGAGGAGCAGGGGGCGGAGCGTTCAGAGGAGGGGGCACAGTTGGGGTGGGGACATTGGGGAAGGGGCGGAGTTGGGGCGGGGCCGGGGCCCCGTGGAGTGTCCTCCTTTTTTAAAACTAAAATATGGTAACCCTATGCACAGTATATGTAAGTTGCAGAAGTATTAGGGGATTGCTCCATGTTGTTGTACTCACTACCCCTTATACCCTCTCTATGCAATGTTCCTGCCTTGAATTTCATTTTATTAGGGGTGGACAAAATAACGAAGGGGCTGGGGCCATAACACAAATCATTTAAAAAAAAAAAAAAAAAACCCTCTGCTAAAGAAGAGTAAGAATTGTAAAGTGGCAGTAGGTACAAAGTAAAGAAGGGATTCTAGCAGCACACACATCATCCATGGGCCAAATCATGTCTTCCTCCTTTCAACTTAGAGAGCAGAGAAACAGCAGAAAATTTGAAAGGATGGAGCAAATTTCATCAGAGGGAAGAGGGTTTCACAAATACAGAGCACTCCTACCCTTCCTTTCAGTACAGAAGCCCCTACACAGGGTCACGTTGAGTTTCAGGCTCAATGTTTGCTTGTCTTCAGTATTACATGGCTGAGATAGGAACAAATCTTCAAAATTACGAGTAAAATATGCAGTCTCTATTCTCTACAAGATGTATGCAGTTAGGTCTCATATGCAAATGCGTTAGCTGAGAATTGCACAAGTTATTGATCCTTTAATTTCATCAAACTCATTTAAGTTGGATAGCACCACATACACCTATGGCACAATACAAATATATTTCAATCTATAGTTTGTGTGACATGGCTCCATAGCCTGTCAGCCTAAGGTGTTAAGACTCAGCAATGGAGGACCTGTGAATGGAGTAATTTATATCATATAGGTTCAAATGTTTTTAAGAAGTGAAAGGATAAAGCAGGGGGGTTTTCTGCAACCGTGCAACTTGACACTGGAGTTCTGTAGCAACATTGTTACATTCCGGCCCAGAAGAAGTTATTGCACCCGAAATAAAAAACCCAGAATATAACCAGCAAGAGAAAGAAGCTGTTGTGCAAATCATTTTTAAAAATTAACTTTTCTCAAAGCACAAAAGGGAACAAAGGGAAAAAAGTGATCAGAAGTAAGACTCCTTGTTTGTTTCACTACAGTTTACACATTGTGCCTGCTGTTGTAGGTCAGAACATGACAGGAGTCCATATTTTGAGATGTAACGTCATCCTTGCCAATGTTGGAGTGTATTAGCTTAAAGCCCAGGATTTTAAAAAAATATAATTTTATTTTTGTAAAGTTATAGAAAATATTTTTCTTCCCAATTTAGTGTTCCAGATTAAACTGCCAGGGAACTTTTGAGCACTTGTTAAAATACTGATTGAAATAAAAGAACTAAGAATTCCTCAGTATCTTATCTGTAATGGCTGTGTTTTGTCTCCTTTCTACCGGTAAAGAATAAAAAGTCTCTTGGTAAATTTCACCCAAGCTAGACTGAAACCCTTTATCTAATAACTTAGCTGCAGAAAAACCGATTTTATTATCTAGTAAATAGTATTTTTGCTTCAGATCATCTCAGCTGAGGTTAGAAAGAGCTCTGATGAACACAGGTATCATTATTTAAGTTTCAAACTAAAACTCTTTGGATTCTTTTGATAAAATGGACTGAAATATATGCTGGAAGCACACAACAAGGAATGATACTGTTGGCCTCAGAGGACTGTACAGTCATCCAGTCAGAACAGCTGTGTCAGTACAAAGGGTGTGTGGTTTCAATAGAAACAAAATATTTTCATAAATGAACTCTATTTATGAGCTCAAATTATTTTGGCAAATTAAAAAGTAGAAAAATTCATTTTGGATCAAACAAAATGTGTTGTTTCAATTTTGACAACTTTTTAATGTTTTTAATTTTTTTTTTTTTTTTTGTATAAAGTTAAAAATGAAATGAAAAGTCCTTTCAAACAAAAAAAAATGAAATGTTTCACAAACACTGAAACAAAACATTAAGCTTTTTTCAGAATTTTTTTCCGGTTGAAACAAGTGAGCAAAAGCAAGACCAATTTCTGAAACATTGTGGTGTCACTGAATCTGCATCTCCTCCACCCCCCAAAAATAAATTAGTGTGGAAAAAACTTTGCCCAGCTCTAGTTAAGTCTTTGCAATTTAAAAGAAATTCTACTGGAAAATGAGAGCGAAAACTGCACAGGAGAATATTTTCTTCATTAAATAAATTAAAGGCTTTCATCTTGAAGGGTTTGCTAAGTAATGGCAGCACAAATTTACACTTTGAGATGCTCTAGATAAGCAAACTGACTGGAATTCAATAGATTTGTCTAAGAGGTATGGCATCAGGCCATATGTATCACAGGTTAGACAAATTCCAGAAAGAGAATAAAATGGATATATGAAATGTCTCTAGACATTTCACTTATTTCTCAAAATCCTAAACATATTCCCAAATAGATTTTTTTTTCCCTCTCAGCCACAAGCACTAATATTTTGGAGACTATAGGAGGCAAGCAATAAAACAGTAAATTTGCATTAGTTTCATTTGATTAACTGCATAGTAATATATATTACTAGAGTCAGTCATATTTTCCAGTAAGTAAACGTGTTAATAAGCCACCATGATACCTCTGCTCCATGAAACTCCACATACCAACTATTTTGCTTCAAAAATCAAATACAGACCCCAAAGTTTTATCACATGTATTGCGACTTTAAAGTTATCTTAAAGATTTAATCAATTGATCTTGTAATGTCTTCATACCAGTATCTTTAAGCAGTTCATTAGGTCATTTAGAACTCACTGAAAGAAATTAAGCTCTCGCAAAGAAAATAGTGGCTAGGCATAAGAAAATATTGCCATCTAGTGGTAACATCTTGCCTTATGTTAATTCTCTAATGAAGTCCTACCACCACACACTACACCAGTGGTCCCCTAACTTTTCTTCTTGTGTCCCCTCCTCCACCACCAGTAATAAAATGTGTCTGCGGGCCCCACCCCCTGGCCAGGAGCAGAGTTGCAGCCGGGCTGGGGGCTGTGGCTGGAAATCGGGTGACAGCGGCTGAGAGCGGGGGCTGGGGGCCAGTGGCCAAGAGCAGGGACCACAGCCTGGGCCGGGAGCAGAACAAGGGCTACAGATGCAGCTGGGGGTGGGGCTGAAGCAGAGCTGGGGCCAAAGTAAAGCTGGATGGTGCTCCCTCCCTGCCCCGTTGTGGGGTCTGGCTAGGCCGGACCGTGAGCCCCTCCCCCCCAACATTCCTCCATGCTACACAGAGAAACACCAGAGCTCATTGCTTAATATGAAGAGAATAACAAACATTTATTTTTAAAAATAATTAAATAGGTGCTAAATATCTAGCTATAGATTTAAAGATGATCCATGAATTATGTGAAAAGCTCGTGTATCCTTAATTCGGAGCCTTTGTGTGCGTGCATTATGATACAGTCTTTAATTATACAATCACATACTATTTTTCCCCCACAGGACCCCTGCTTCATTCAGTGCACATGATGGAGCATGCTCTGGGGATGAATCAGGATTTTATAGTGAAGGAGATGGTCTGTAGGACCCCGATTCATTTCTTGCAGAAACTAAAAGATGTGTAGTGAATGAGGCTGGGGACTTTAAGAAGGGAAAGGATGGTCTCGTGGTTAAGGCAGTTGAATTCTGCCCTGGAGAACTGGATTCTGTCCCTGCCTCTACCACAAAGTTCCTATGTGAAGCTAGGCAGGTCACTTAAATCAAACTTCTATAAAATACCTAAAAGAAATCCCTTCTCCAGCTCCCTCTCCAAAGTACTGAAACACTTAAATTGTCTGCATAGACTGTCAGCTTATCAGTCATTTCTATGGGTTTTTAAAAGTCATAAAATGGATAACTTTAAAAAGGTATATGTACACACACATGCGCCATGGCATAGTATAAAGATTTTATCAGCATAAATTAGGAATGATCACTTTACTCATGAATGCTGAAGCCACAAATTATGCGAGTGATCCCAAATGAGTACCACTCAATACCACAATACACCAAGTCAATGCCAGTATTTTTACATCAGACCATCATATATTCTGCATATATCATGTTACAGAAAAACTATTTTACAATTACTTAAGAAAAAAATTATTAGGACCATTTTGTTGTCTCATTTTGCCTATAAAACCAGGTGCCTTAATTGCCAAACACATATGGCTCAGAGGGAGCTACAAATATCATCTGATTAGGTTTTCTGTACCTTGACTTTAAGACTTTAAGGTCTGCTCTCTCAGCATCATACATAGGTAAAAGCAGATGCTGTGTCCCACATTGGAATGCTAGGAATCTTCCTTTTCCAGAGGCCTACAGCTCCTGTTTCTATCCCTGCAGGATCATACTGGACCTGAAACCTTTCCACAACTGAAGAGAATCTTAGGGAGGAGATATTTCAGGAAAGACAATTCCACTTTTGGTGAGAAAGGAGGAACCATTTCTCTGGCAGATTGCTCCAAAAAAAAAAAAAAAAATTTAGTGACCTTGAAGTTGCTCAGAAGTTTGAAATGTCAGCAGCTCTGGGGGGAAGATGGACAGAGGAAAATTGAAGCAGTCAGATGTGTGTGGTAAAATTCAGAACAGTGCAGTACTCACAGCGCCTCTATTTATCACATGGCTCCACAATCACAGCCACATTTGTGGTATGTAAACATACATGTACGCACAGACATACAAACAGTATATGAGACAGCTTTATAGCTATAAAATCATTTAGAGAAGAAAGGTTGATCCTATGGTCAAGGCACTGGCTGGGAACCAGACACACTATTCTATTCCTGGCTCTGCCACAAATTATTGTGTGACCTAGCAGAAGTCAGTCTCTCGGTGCTTTTGTTTCCCTATCTTTGTCACAAGGATACCACCCCTTCGCTCACCTTATAGGGGTGTGAAGAGTATAAATTCACTAATATTTGTGAAGCACTGAGATGGAGCAGTCAGGGGGGAGGGGAGCAAGTGGGACTGTACCTAGGTTGATATTTCCTGGCGTTGCAACATTTCTTCCTTATGGCAGTGGATGGTTCCAGCTTAACTGCATGGAAACAACTACGTTCCAAGTTGTGAAAAGACATTTGAGAGAGGGCCAGCCTTTCATTCTGGTGCCTTTGATATAAAACAATTAGGGAAATTTTAACAAGTACATTGACACTCTTTGCCAATGTAATTCCAAGTTAAATGAACCTGGTTTCCTTGGAGTTCCACAGGTTGAGGAGAAAAATCATTTTAATCAGGAAAATAATCTTTAAGTGAAGCTGGAGCACAGGGAGAAGGGCATAAGGGTCACAGTTTATGGTACAGCAGAAAGGGTTGAGAATTTGGAGGCAGTGCCAAGGGGTCGAATGTCAGACCAAAAGCCTGAGGTTAGGCAGTTATAGTCATGCGAGTTGGGTGACCGTACGTCCTAGTTTTCTGGGATTCTTTTTGTTTACAGGGCCTGTCCGTGACTGGATTTGCTAAACCCAGTTATTCCCAGCTTTAGTTTAGTCCCCTTCCCCCAACAGGGGATACAGACTCTTGCTGAACTGAACCACAGGAGTGCAACAGATCAACACCTCAGCCAAGTACATACACCAGCTCTAATAGAAAGGGACAGGAGAGACATTTCTGGCACCTATCCATATATTGAGGGATTAGGCAACCACACTTTACTGGCTGCTTCAACCCTCAGGAAGTATATTGGTTGAACTTTCCCAAGGAGGTAAGTGGAGAAAAGAAGGAAACAGTTACTTACTGTAACTGGTTCTTCGAGAGGTGATGCAGACATGTATTCCAGTTAGGTGTGTGCCCAGCAAGCTGGAGCCAGAGATTTTTGCCTAGCAGTACCCATAGAGGCTGTCTTCCTCAGGAATTGAAATTAGAGAGGGTGTTTGAATTTACAGTGGAGGTTGGGAAACGATTAAATTGGCAACACTGCAGTAACTAGTTGACCACTAGAGGGGGATGGAGGCATTCGGGAGGGGGTAGGGAAATCCCTACGTAGAAGGGCAGCACTCGTGGCTGTGGCCTCTCCCTTGGCTATATGAGGTGGGGTCACCCCAAACCCCTCAGTTCCTTCGCACTGAAAGCCCCTGCGAGGAGATGCCAATGCAGGGGGGACAGAAGGTGAGTCATGGAATAACCGCCTGCATCACATCTCAAAGGAACCACAGTTACAGTAACTATCCATTTCTTCTTCTTTGAGTAGATGGAGATGTGCATTCCACTTAGGTGACTTGTGAGTAGCACCCCAATCCAGAGGCAGGGCTCGGAGTCTTTTGTGTGCAATAGGCAGGATTGCCCTTCTGAGGCCTTCATCTGCTCCGAAAGATGTTGTAATAGCATAGTGGTCTGTAAATGTATATATGGACGACCACGTGGCCGCCCTGCAAATGTCCAGTATGGAAATGTCACTGAGGAACTCTATCAACATTGTTTGCACTCTCATGGAGTGGGCACATATCCACTGAGAAGGCGTAGCCAAAGCTATCTCATACACAGCCTTGATACAGGCTAGCCAACTACAAAAGCAGTTTCTCTTCCCTTGGTGTTCACACCTCAACTGCTAATAGAGGGCCTCATCCTCCCTGATTGAACTAACCTCATTATCTCTAGACTGATTCTTGCCTGCATATTTATACCTGCCTCTGGAAATTTCCACTACATGCATTGACGAAGTGGGTATTCACCCACGAAAGCTTATGCTCCAATACGTCTGTTAGTCTATAAGGTGCCACAGGACTCTTTGTCGCTTGATACAGGATGTTATCCATCTAGAGATGGTCTGCGCAGAGACTGCTTGCCCCTTCATGCTGTCTGCCTACAACACAAACAGCGAGGTGAAATACAAAATGGTTTAGTCCTATCAAGATAAAAGGCTAGACATCACCTGACATTCAGCGTATGGAGGCGCTGTTCTTCTGGGGAAGAGTGCGGCTTAGGGAAAAATGCAGGTAAATACACTGCCTGATTCAGATGAAACAGAGACCACCTTGGATAAAAACTTTGGGTGTGGTCGCAGCGTTACCTTGTCCTTGGAGAACTGAGTGTAAGGCAGCTCAGCCATGAGGCCTGCAACTCACACCCTTCTTGCCAAAGTAATGGCTATCAGGAAGATGGTTTTCTGAGACAAGAGAGGCAGCAGACAGGATGCAAGGGCCTTGAATGGAAAACCCATCAGCACCGCTAGAACTGTGTTAAGGTTGCACAAGGGAACCAGTTCTGAGACTGGAGGATGTAAGCAAAGAAGCCCCTTCAGAAATCTCATCACCGTGGCACTGGAAAAAACTGACTTCCCTTCAATTGGGAGATGGAACACTGATATCACTGCCAAATGCACTCTCACAAACTGAGCGCAAGGGCCGATTTCTGAAGACATAACAGGTACTCCAAGATGTCCTGGATGGAAGTTCCTGTTGGCTGAGTTCCGCGGGCCAAGGACCACACAGAGAATCTCTTCCACTTCATTAAGTAGGCCGTCCTAGTTGGGGACTTCCTACTGCTGAGTAAGACTTGTTGGACAGCTGCCAAGCACTGTTCCTCCCCTTCATTCAGCCATGTAACAGCCACACCATAAGGTGCAGGAAGCGGACTGCAGGATGGAGGGTGCGACTATGGTCCTGAGTGAGCAGGTTAGGATGGAGAGGAAGCAGTATGGAAGGCTGAGCCAACAGAGCAAGGAGGTCTGAGAAACTGTCTTGGTCATGCTGGATCAGTAAAGATGATCTTGGCCTGATCCACATTAAGGTTGATAATGACTAGCAGAATGATCGAAATGGGGGGAAAAGCATACAGAAGAGCTGATGGCCAGCTGTAGTGGAAGGTGTTGGAGAAGGAGCCTGGACTGAGTCTCTCGCCCCCCAGAGCAGAATAGGCAATACTTTGTTTTCCCTCATCACAAACAGATCAATCACAGGGATGCCCCATATTGTGAAGACGACCCAGAGAATGCTCTCCTTCAGTTGTGGCTCAAGGAGAAAACCCTGCTGAGATGGTCCGCGAGATGATTTTGCACTGCCAGAAAATGGACTGCTACCAGAATGATGTCTTCTTCAATGCAAAATTGCCACAGGTTGATTGCCCAGAAAGAGTAACCTGGAATGCTTGTTCACATAATACATAGTGGTTGTATTATCGGTGAGTATGTGAACCACTGACTGCCTAACGCGATCCCAGAAGACACAACATGCATTGTGGATGGCCTAAAGTTCCAACATGTTGATATGGAGTGAGGTTTCCTGTTCCAACCACAGGCCCTTCACCCATAAAGAGTCCAGATGCACCCACCAACTCAGAAGGGAAGTATCGATAACCACTGACTTGGTCAGAGAGGGTTGAGTGAAGGGGATTCCTTGGCACACATTGTGTGGGGACTCCCACCAGCACAGGGAATTCAGGACTGATGGAGAAAAATGAACCAACCTGTCCAGGGAATGCAGAGCAGGGAGGTAAACCATCCTGAGCCACCTGGCAAACTGGGCCAACTGCATGCAAGCAGACCTGTGGCCCAACAGGCTCTGACACTCGCAAATTGTTGTTGTAGTTGGCTGAGACTGCAGACTGAGGCAGAGCTGTTGAATTGCCTGGAAGTGGTCCTTCAGCAGAAACGCCCTCAACCTCATGGAATCTAACAGGGTCCCAATGAACTTGATTTGTTGAGTGGGAGCCAAGATTGACTTTACGGTGTTTAAAATGAGTCCCAGACAGTCGAGCAAAGGCAAAATTGTGTCAACATGGATGAGAACCTTCCCTCCGGAGCCACCTTTCAGCAACCAATTGTTGAGGTACAGGAAGGTGTGGATTCCCTTCCTCCTGAGATATGCCATGATTAAGGCTACATTTTAGTCACAGGTATTTTTAGTAAAAGTCATGGACAGGTCACGGGCAGTAAACAAAAAATCACGGCTCGTGACCTGTCCATGACTTGTTCTCTATACCCCTGACTACATCTTGGGGGGGGGTGGCCCGGGGGTGCCTCGGATGCTCTGGGGGTGGAGGCCCGGGACTCCTGCTGGTGCAGGGGGTGGGAGGAGAGGAGTAGGCAGCAGCATAGAGCTTGGGACCCCCGCAGGTGCCGGGGGAGGGGTTGGCGAGGCTGGCAGGCTCCCTACCTAGCTCCTCACGGCTCCCCAGAATCAGCAACATGCCCCTTCCTCAACTAATATCTCCACGCACAGCCCCCACCTTAAGCCCTCAGCCCCCAACACACCCAAACTCCTGCTGCTGTTGCTGGGGGAAAGCAAGGGGCGGTGGCCCGAGACTGCTGCAGCAGCAGCTGGTGCGGCTGGCCCAGGGGTAGCCCGAGCTGCTCAGGCGGCTTCCAGGCCAGCCGTACCAGCTGCTGCAGAAGTCATAGAGATCCCAGAAAGTCACGGAATCCATGACCTCTGTGACCTCCATGACAAACTCTCAGCCTTAGCCCTGATCACCGCCAGGCATTTGGTGAAAACTCAGGAGGCAGAAGAGAGGCCAAACGGAAGAACCATATGCTGAAAGTGGCATTCTCCTAACACAAAATGCAGAAAATTCCTGTGGCTCGACAGAATTGCCACATGAAAGTCAGCATACTGAAAGTCCAGAGCAGTGAACCAATCATTCTGAGACAGTGTGGGAAGAACAGTTAATAGAGCAACCATGCAGCTCCCACCGGGTTGGCTGGGGAGCTCCCTCAATATATGACCCTGCCAACCCGACCCCCTTCTTGCCAGCTACTCCGACAGAGGGGAAAGTGGGTGGGTATTGGAATGGATGTGAACACCACATCTCGAAGAATAGTTACGAGAAGGTGAGTAACCATTTTTTCTTCTTCGAGTGCTTGCTCATATCGATTCCAATCAGGTGACTCCCAAGCTCTCCCCTGGAGGTGGGGTCGGAGTTAAGGAATCGCTGATCGGAGAACCGCTCTGCCGAAAGCTGCGTCCTCTCTAGCATGCTGGGTGATGGCATAGGGAGTGGAACACATGTGCACGGAAGACCAGGTTGCCGCTCTGCAGATCTCCAGGATGGGCACCTGGGCCAGAAAGGTGGCTGACAAGGCTTGAGCTCTTGTCGAGTGGGCCGTAATAGCTGGGGTGGGACCTTAACTAGCTCATAGCAGGTATGGATGCAGGCCGTGATTCAGGAAGAAATGTGTTGTGAGGAGACTGAAAGCATCTATTCTGTGACTGATACAAACAGTTGGTTCAATTTCCTGAAAGACTTCATGCACTTGATGTAGAATGCTAGCGCAAGCCGGACATCTAGTGAGTGAAGCCTCTGCTCCTGTGCATTAGCATGCGGCTTGGGATAGAAGCCTGGCAGAAAGATGTCTTGGCCAATGTGGAATTGAGATAACTCGTTGGGCAGGAACGCTGGGTGAGGCCTGAGTTGTACTTTGTCCTTATGTGTAGGGGGGGTCAGAGGTTAGCGCTTTTAACTCAGACACCCTCCTGGCTGATGTGATGGTGACCAGGAAAGCCACATTCCACTAGAGATACAGAAGAGAGCATATCACCAGTGGCTCGAATGGGGGCCCCATTAGTCTGGAGAGGACCAGATTGAGATCCCAAGCAAGTAGCGGCGGTCGGGACTGTGGATATAGCCTTTCCAAGCCCTTCAGGAAATGTCCTACCATAGGGTTGGCGAATACAGAGCATCCCAACTCTCCCGGGTGGAACGCCGAGATGTCTGCGAAGTGCACCCTGATGAATGATCCTGCCAATCCCTGCTGATTTAGATGCAGTAGATACTCCAGGATGAGTGGTAGAGATGCCTGAAGTGGAGATGCGCGCTGCTGTTCACACCTGCCTGAGAACCTTTTCCACTTAGCTAGGTAAGTGACCCTGATGGAAGGTTTCCTGCTATCAAGCAGCACCTCCCTCACCGAATCTGAGCATTGGAGCTCCATTGGGTTTAACCATAAAGCTTCCAAGCCATGAGATGGAAGGACTGGAGGTCTGGGTGAAGGAGGCGACTGTGACCCTGTGTGATCAGATCAGGGTATAGCGGCAGTGTGACCGGGGTGTCCACCAACAGCTCCAGAAGCATGGTGTACCAATGTTGGCATGGCCATGCTGAGGCCAGCAGAATTACCTCTGCCTTGTCTCTGCGAATCTTAAGCAGCACCTTGTGGATGAGTGGGGCCCGCGGGAAGGCATATATGAGGCTATGTCCCCAGGGTAGCATGAACGAGTTCAAGATGGAGCCCAGACTGTTTTTTGGAAAGAGCAGAATGTTGCACTCTTCCTGTTGCTCCTAATAGATAGCTCTACCCAGGGAAACCCCCACCTTTGGAAGACGGAATGTATGACATCCAGACGGATGGACCACTCGTGGTTGTGAAACGACCTGCCAAGGTGGTCTGCAAGCTCGTTCCGTACTCCAGGGAGATAGGACACCTCCAGATGAATGGAGTGGGCTATACAAAAATCCCACAGATGGAGAGCTTCCCGACAGAGAGGGGAGGAGCGAGATCTGCCCTGATTGTTTATGTAAAACGTGGCAGTGGTGTTGTCAGTCATCACCACCACGCACTGGCCCTGCATTCTGGACTGGAAGGTCTGGCAGGCTACTCGCACAGCTATGAGCTCCTAGATGTTGATGTGGAGCGAGAGCTAGGCCTGCAACCACCGACCCTGCGTCTGTAGGTCTCCTAGATGGGTCCCCCCGATGAATCCATGAGAGTCATAAAGGGTTGAGGGGTGCTGAATGGAACTCCTTCGTGGACCATCCGAGGATCTAGCCACCAGTGGAGGAATTCTAGAACTCGCTCCGGCACTGTCACTACTGAGTCCAAGCTGTCTCGACCTAGGCGATAAGTTGAGGCGAGCCATGCCTGGAGTGGCCTGAGTCTCAGTCTGGCATGCCTGATGATGCAGGTGCAGGCTGCCATGTGTCCGAGGAGGCTCAGGCATCCCCTTGCTGTTGTGGTGAGATATCACCTGAGAGTCAGGATGACATCTGTCATTGCTTGGAATCGGGACTCCGGCAGAAATTCTCTGCCTGTACCGAGTCCAGCACTGCCCCAATTAATTCTATTCTTTGGACCGGTGACAGCATCAGCTTGTTCATGTTGAGGAGGAGTCCTAGTCTCTCAAAGGAATCTCTGACTAACCGGACCTGGGACTCCACCTGCACCCTGGAGCACCCCCACAGCAGGCAGTCGTCAAGGTAGGGACACACCTGCACCTTCCTCTTGCTGAGAAAGGCTGCGACAACCAACATGCACTTGGGTGAACACTAGGGGGGCTGTCGAGAGACTGAATGGGAGCACAATGAACTGATAGTGTTTGTGGTTGACTACAAACCTCAGGAAACGTCTGTGCACCTGACGAATGGCTATGTGAAAGTACGCATCTTTCATATTGAAGGCAGTCTCACGGATCCAGGGAAGGTATGATCATGCTCAGGGAGACCATGCCGAACTTCAACTTCACCATGAACTGGTTGAGTCCTCGTAGGTCTAGAATTGGTCTGAGACCCCCCTTTGCCTTGGGGATAGGGAATTATCGGGAGCAGAATCCCTTGCCCCTTAACTCCTGAGGAACCTCCTCCACTGCCCCTATGGCAAGAAGCAATTGCACCTTCCTGTATAAGGAGTTGCTTGTGAGAAGGGTCCCTGAAGAGGGACAGAGAAGGGGGGTGGCAGGGAGGGGAGAAGCAGAACTGGTGAGAATATCCCACCTCTACCATGCGAAGCACCCAGCAATCCGATGTTATGTGCGACCACGCACGGTAGAAGTGGGACAGACGGTTCAGGAAGCATGGGGAAGAATACGGGATAGTGGGGGGATTGTGGGGGGTCCGTCCTCAGGCATCCCTTCAAAAGCCTTGTTTGGAGCCTGACGGTGGCTTAGTCAGGCCCTGTCCCTGCCCTGAAGGTGGAGTTGAAGGCCTGCACCTGTTATTTCTGTTCCTACGGTGGTAGGAGTCCTGCCTTGGGCAGGGCGGGTACTGCTGCTGCTGCTGGGGCTTGAAATGTTTGCGCTGGGCAGCAGGCGTGTGCATCCCCAGTGACTTCATAGTCCTATCAATCACCTGCCTTGCCCTCCCCCTAGCTTTCCAAACCTCCTCTGAAATCCCAGGTTAGGTGTCACCTTTTCTTCCTACCCCCACCCTGGCCCGTGTTACAGATGCCTTGATTTTAAATAATGACAATCTGCTCACCTATACATTAATTTTGTTTAGCCTCAGCAAAATGTGCAGTGATCTGCTACTCCAGGTGAGGGCTCCCTTTCTCTTTATTAGTACAGCCACCTTCTAGTAGGTATTTCAGGTTACAACATGTTGGGCTTATTTTGGTGTTTGGCTGAGTGTGATGGTTTTTATTTTTTTTAAAGGAGACTACCATTAGTCTCACACTTTGGCTCCCTAAACTCCCCCAGTAAATACAGTGCATTAAGGTACTGTACAGTAATTATTCCAGTCAGTGCTTCTCAGACACTGACCTAGCACACCCCCTATCATTTTGTACTCAATGTGATAACAGATTCTTCCTCTGATATATTTTAAAGCAGTCAACATGCCAGCCACTTGCAGCTCACACCACCACTTGGGAACCATTGATAAAAGCAATGGGTTTATGATTTTTTAAAGTTGACCACTTATTACACATTAAAAATGGGTTGTATTAACCTTCCTCAGAGCCTCCTTCCTATGTTCCTCAACTACTTTAACGGCAGAATTCAACATACTTTCAGTCATTGTCATTAACTGCCCTGGAAAGCTATATATTCAATCTCTTCCAGACTTTACGGGAAGTGCTTGATGCAGGACTGCTCTCATGTCTTCAGAAAATATGAGTGTAAGGTGTACAGCATTATTTTATATTAACTTTACTTGAACTAGGAAAATAACAATTGAAAAAATATTCCCCACTTCCCGATACTACTGGTACAGTAGCTATGCTACTTGCCCACATGACTTTGAACAGAACATACTTATTTTTCCTGTCCTTACTTTGTAGAGCAGATAGATATAGAACACCATCAGCACCACCGAAAGCTTTCCCCCACACAGGATCAGCATTATGCCCTAATACTACCACCATCACCAGGGTACTGGGACCTTTAACAACTACTTTTGGTGGTATCATCTCTGTACAGTATGCCTATCTACTGACGTGATGAGCCACTCTACAATAAAAGCAACTCACCACCTCCAGACTTCCTCAAATCCACATTCCACCTGCTCACCTCATGACTTCAGGAACAAGAAGGTATCAGCCCACTCCTCTTCAAGAAGGTTCTCATGGTGCCCACCAGATAAGTTTCCCCAATAACATATAGCAGCATCTTGGAGTCCCCATAGAGCAGTATCTGCAAGAACCCAAAGAGGTTTGAAGAGGAGACCATGTGGCATAGTGGACTGAGCATTCAGACCTGGGTTAATTTCTGGCTTTGTGACTGGCCTGCTGACTAACTTCAGGCAAACCACTTCATCTGTGTGTCTCAGTTTCCCCATCTGTAAAACGGGGATAATTACACTGATCTCATTTGTAAATCACTTTGAGATCTACTTCTGGAAAGTGCTATATGAGAGCTCTACTCTGAGAGCAGACTGGAGGGTGGAGATCAGCAGCAGCAACCAGACTGAACATGTTTCACATACATAGATGACTGGCTATAGTTTGGAGATATTTTAAAAATACATTGGAGGCATTGCTCCCCAATTAAAGTTATCATTAGTGCAAGGAAAAGCAGATTGGGGGGGGGCCTAACCAGGTTGACAGTATCCCATTCACATTTTTAAATGAACTTGCTGCCTAATTTATATAGAGAGATGTTTTCGTGGTAAGAATCTTCCATCATACAAATATGTTTTGAGTGGCTTTCCAAAAGGGTATTACTTCTATAGCAGGACTGTTCTATTTCCTGAATGTATTGATTTCAGTTTTGTTCCCCAAGTAGTAACCGTAACCCTCATGCACATATACCCAACTATCACCCTTTAAACTTCTCTAGTTTTTCATGAAAAAGTTCCACTGTTGCTACCAACAGGTGGGAGTATTAGCATAGACAAGGCAGCAAGATCTGATGGCAATTTTACCAGTGTTGTGATGATTTGCACTGAACAGTAGTTAAGACAACATGGTAATTAAAATATCTGCATCTGTCAGAAGCCTTTCTATGCAAATGCTCCCCCTTGCTAACACCAGTGGAGCTGACTCACTGGTTGTGCTGGTGTGAAAATGTTCAGAAAACAGTGTGTGCAGGGGGAGGGGAACAGAACTCACTTTAACAATTGCTGAGACCTCTGTTCTGTAATTCATTAGCTAGCATTTAATTGCACTAATACAGCATTACCAACCCCCATATTTCAAAAATAATGAGTCAGGCCCTAAAAATTCATGATTTAAAAAAAAAACCACTCAATTTGTATGTCAAAACGTGGGGAGGGATGGTTACTTGCCATCTGTTTTTTGAGCCTTTAGGGGTAACATGCATGTTTTTCTTGGCAACTATGAAGGCTAGAAACTTTTTAAAAATGAAAACTGAAATTCTCACTCAAATGACTAGTATCTGAAGATTTGTGGTTTTCCTTAAAACTCAAGACTTTCCCCAAAAACTCACAAGAGGTAGTAGTGCTGTTACTATTCTAAGAATATATAGCTATCACTATGAAAATCTGTATGTAGAAGTAATTCAGTGTCTGAGGTAAACAGAGAAAATAAATGAGTATAGTATTGAAAGTATGATTTGTGAGAACCATCTTACTTCAGACCAACTCACTCAAGACTCAAAACCTGAAATTTATGACCAGTGCACGGATGCATCCTGTCATACAGCAAGTGGTCGCATTTCCTAGATTACAATGGAAGTACCTCTCATTCAGCATTAACCACAAGTACCACTCGATTCTGAAAAAGTGACGAAACATAGCTTTGGTGGCTCCCCAAGTTTGTCACTGATTTCCAAATTAATGGTCTAAGAATGGAAATAAAAACTGCTTTTTTTTTTTTTTAATGGTGTCATTTTCTGCAAATTCAGCCTAGAATTGAAGAGCCAAGAGTGGTCCTTTTCTTCTCACGCATCATCAGCTAAAATCAAAAAGACCTATACTACTGAGGGCAAAAGTAGTACTTACATGTGCAAATCAACTGTTTTCAGTAGCTTTGTAACAAGGATAGCTGATTGTAACAAACGATTCTGTTAATGCACACTAAGAAATAGAATCCAGCTCACATTTAGCTGTACAGAAGAAACATAAGCTATGTGTAACACTACCCTGCAATTCAGACTATAGGAACATGAATGGCAGTATGGACCACAATGCTGGGGTGTAATGCCTGTGTGTGGATGTTGCATGCACAAATTAAAAGGTTACTAGTTTTCATTAATGTAGGCCTGTTTGAAGAGGACTAAAGCCTGGTCTACACTGGGGGTGAAATCGACCTAAGATACACAACTTCAGCTACGAGAATAGCATAGCTGAAGTCAATGTATTTTAGTTCGACTTACCTCACGTCCTCACACTGCCGTGGCTCCCCCATCGACTTTGCTTCCGCCTCTCGCCGAGCTGGAGTTCAGCAGTCGACGGGAGAGCAATCGGGGATCGATTTATCACGTCTACACTATGCGATCCATACTTGTCCACAATGCTGGGGTGTAATGCCTCTGTGTGGATGTTGCATGCACAAATTAAAAGATGGGTAGTGTAGACATACCCTCAGGTTTGAGCTATGATGTCTGCAGTTTCCATACAGAGCAGTTAAAAGCTCAGCACTTTGGTGTGTACTGTCATTCACAGCCCCACAATCCAAACCACAGGGAAGCATAGACAAGCCCTTAGTTGCCAAAGCTAGCAGATAAGAATCAATAGACTAAGAACTGTTCTTTGTGCAAGATGTCATTTTCACATACCCACTTTTCTGATTAAATCTACACTTAGGACATGTTTACAAAGACAACCCATCCACTACCTACATACTTTTAATATAGCCCTCAAAACGTGACCAACTTTCAAGTATTTAAAAATAGAAATAATTTTATTTCCTTATCTCATATAAGAAATAGCTTGATTATAGTGTGGTTATGTTAGTTGGTTTTGTGCATGTGCAAAGAACTCATTTGAAGGAAAACAGTAAAAAAAAATTTTTTGCATTTACTTTTGTGGTTAATTTCATGGTCATACTTATTTCTTTCAGGACTCCAGAACTGTGGAAGTTTGGTCACCTGCACTCAGCCTCTCTGTAGTGGTCAATAGCTTATTATACTATACTAGCAGAATATAGCTGTGACAGCAAGTCAGTCGAAAAGGGAGAGGTGGTTTCTCTCAAGAAGCTGTGACCAACCCCATGAAAAGATACGAACACTGGGAGTGATTTGTTCAGTGTCCTTGCTAAGATGGGCTGCTGTGTTTTGTACTAGTTGTAGCTGTAGCTATGAGAGCACGTGGCTTCCTTCCTAGATATGAATTGCAACAAATAAGCTAGGAGGACATGAATGCAGAGCACAATGGCTAGGTCTGTATCAGATAAAATGAGATACAATCTTTTGCCATAGATGGAAGTGGCTATTTAGACATCCAGTAGCACTGAGGACCACAGGTTTTACAATATAAGGGCAAATGCCCTTGGTCATGGGCGATGAGACACCATAGCAGCACCTCCATCTTGCATGAGTTCAGCTGTAGCCAGCTGCTTTTCATCCAGGTGATAAGACTTCAGCAAAGCATCTAAAAAGCTGGGAAACGGTGCTGTTTATGTTTAATTGAAAAGGGCTGTGGAGCTGGATGGCACCTGTGTACTATCCACACATCAGCCTCTGTTGTCTCACCAGCTCTCCCAATGGCTTAAGAATAAGATGAGGAGATACCTGCATTGTGGGACTCAACAGGCAAGCACTGTGAAGGTGGAGGACCAGTAATTCATAATGATTCACTAGATTCCATTTGAAAGGAGGGACCCAATTTCAGGATGTTTCCATTCAACCATACAGCTTCTTGAAGACAGGCCACTTACATTTGGTGACCCTATCGTACCAAATGCCACAAAGGTCCAGCAGGTTAAGTATGGATGTTAATTCCTTTGGCTATGGATAGGTCATCCAAAGTAACAAGTGCTATCTCTGTACTATGCCCCAGCCTGAAGTGTAACTGAAGGATCTTAGAGACTGACAGCTGACATGTGACAGCGGAGATTATTTGCTATCTTTTTGATCTGCTTGCTTAGAAAATGGGGGTTCTATCTTTTAACATCCAGGAAAGGTGGGGGTCAATTACAAAACATTATATGCCAACTGCCATCAATAGTGAAATAATGATTTCTACTTGTGGGAATTGATTTAATTTTTGAAAAGTGTGTTTTGTGTTTTTGTTCGTAGATTCTGCTTGTTGGTCTTGCTTGTCTATATGTGTTCTCCATCAAACTAAAAAAAGTTGAGGAAATTGTGCATTTAACTTCATACTTGACTTCATGGCCTTTATCATTTTAGCCTGGCTGCGGATGATCTTTTCTGTGAAATAAGAGGATAATACCTCACAGTGAGAGGTGGTATATTCTGGAGTAAATCACAGGCAGTCTGGATTTATGAAGCAATTTAGACTCCTAGAAAGTGCTACAAGGGGACTTTGCTATTTACTAAAGCAGTAGACTCCATCTTCACCTCCTTGGTCAGAAGGCTGTTGGATGAGTATAAAAGCAAACAGATAAGCCCAGAGGGCTCCAATATAAATACAAAAGAAGGTATGTTATTTTTTACCACAACACTCAGAATATTTTTAGTTTGTTTACTGTGTCTGACTATCCAACATGTGAAAACTGATCACTAACAGTTTACTGCGAACTTTATGCTTAAATTATTTATCAACATTAGCTACAACAAACAAGGCAGTATGGCAAGCTATACAGCAAACTAGGTACACCTATTTGGCACAGAAATACAGATCTACTGTATAAACTTGAATCAGTAAGTCTCAAAACAAAAAAGACACTGTCACATTTTTAATAGTTTATTAACACTTTATGCTTTGTAATACCCTTAAAACCTTTATAATAAGTTTTGCTTACCGCTGTTATCCTTTCCCATTTGGCAAAGGCCTTTTGCCCCCTGAGAGACACTAACAGAGCTCAAGCTAGTGTTTTGTTGGTTTATTTCCTGTATGCACATCCGCTTCAATCATAGCAGGAACATGCAAGACTGACTGACAGCACTTGTCAACTGCTTTTAGAGAAGCAGTAGGAATGCATAAAAAGATTGCACATTGGTGCAGGTTGCAGAGTATTTTTTTTAAATGTGCTCAATAAAGTGGTAGACTAATTTATTTACTATAGTAATTTTGAAGTAGGTTAAATTTGGGAACTAAATTACTACAGAAATGCATTAAAAGACAATGAAATATTTTCTGTTTAACTGAATTTCTGAAGTGTTATACATTTTTTAAAGTGCTATATCCATAAAAAACTTAACATACTGTACTATGGATTTGGGATCAAGAGGTTTTTGTTAACATCTTGCCCTAGCGGGCAAGCAAAAATGCAATCTGTGTTCTCCATTAAACTAAAAAAAGTTGGGGAAATTGTGCATTTAACTTCATACATGACTTTATGGCCTTTATCATTTAACCGTACTCTCACTATTAGCAGTGGGGATTATATTTCCCCATGCTGACATACACAAATAAGCAGGCACACAAAGTAAGAAGTTCTAACCATTTCAGGAACAGACAAACAATTTAATCCATATTACATAATTCACTGAATACAGTTGATCTCATCCAAAGTCACTCCTGAGAGCAAAATAGTTTTAGCATTACATTTTATATACAGCTATGAAGGATTACTGGAAACCAAAAGAGTCTCCTTATATCAGGAGCACTCGTGTTATGTATATTGTTACGATGCCTGTTTGCACTTTTAGTCTGCACATATTACTTCAAGCATAACAATTTCCACCTGCTTTGTATTTATAAAAATTCATATTAATTGCTGATTTTATAATCATTTTTATCTCAATATAGGTGCCCTTTTCCATTCTAAAGTACTGATGCCAGACATCCAACATAAATGGGCGGCACTGAGAAATGACTTTCTCTGCTCTATAGCCCTGAAAATGCTGGGCATTATTACAAATCTTTGCATACACTAGTTTATGATTGCTTTGTCTGAAGCAAACTACATCCTGCACACTATAGCTTTTTTGTTACTTTACAGGTTATCAGCTTTCCTTTAAGGAACAGGCTTATACAGTCAAATGTATCACCATTTTGACAGAGCACAAGTTGGAGAATTGTATTGGTTTCTGAATCAATGGAATCAAAATAATCAAGACTTTAGAATATTTTTCCAGTCATTAAGCTGAGAGGAGACTTGAATGCAGATACTGGAACATACAAATGGAAACATCTGTACTTGCATGCTTTTAAGTGAAAGGATAAGCATTATTTGTATTTTCTTTGTTGTCTTCCTCGTACATATGCAAGATGTTTTTATAAAAGTTTACCACAGATAGCAATGACAGAACATGATGTAATTATATTTTTCATTAAAAAGCACTAGAAATCAAAGGCAACCAAGATAATGAATGTTTCCCTAGAACATTTTTCTCAGCTACACAATGTGTGTATACACCAAGGTCTAACACACTTAGCTGCACCACATCAAGTCAAGCTGTCCAAGTACATACACAATTTTGCCTACAGGAGTATATCCCTTCCAGAATTTGTCATTTTACAAGTAATTCCCTGTGTTGGATTATGCTTAGTCAGAAGTATGGATATATTTTTTTCCAATACTACCATCTACTTGGTTTTATGACCTGTATATCAGAAATGAGGCAAGATGTAAGATTAAGTGCAGGGAAGCATTTCAGACCCAATAAATGCATTCTCTAAAACTTAGATATATATGGTTAATAACAGGTAAATTTGCCAAGAGTTGCATGAAAGTTTTTTTGTTTACTGGTTTTTGGGGTTTTTTGGGGGGAAGTTAAATAATTGAGGCTTGCTCAGCAAACATCAACTCCTCTGCATCATGGAAATTCATTATGGGTGTTTGAATAGAAAAAAAATGTATTTAAAAATATCAGTTAAAATGGAGTTACAAAGAGAACTGATAGATTAGTAAACTTGAATGGTGTACCCTTTATGAAACCAAAGGAGAATCTGCCCCTGGAAGATACCCAACAGACCCAAAGATGCAACAGAAGGTTGACTGTTATACACCCACACAATCCAAGTAAATATTTAAAAACCAGATACTGAAAACATTTGTCTCCCAATATTTATACCTGCTGGATACCCACATTATCTCCATGTCTCAAAATAAGTTAGATAATTATCTGTTCTATAGCTGAAAGCAGCCAAAAAAACTGTTCAGAACTTCATAAATAGAATGGGAACCCTTAATGCTTTTTTCCAAGCTTCAAATACAACAGTCTAAGCCAAAGATTGAAAGTAAACTGAAAAATATCCATTTGTTACAAGAAGCAAATTACCATGAACAATGAATTTGTTAGGAATCCCTCTAAAAGTATGACACACACAAACAGGCTACCCAGCAGAAAATCTGTTAATTTTATTTCTGTTTTAATGTTAAATATCATGGGACAGGATTGTAAGGATGAAAAACTGCCAATAACTGCCTCACAAGGGATAAGAAAGAAATTCTGCCATGATATTAGCAAAGTAAGGTAAAGGAGAAAATTTACACAGTAAGAGGCACCATTTCTCCCCAGAAAACCTCTTGTCATATTCCTGAACAAGTGGGATTAGCAATCTAATAAATCATCTTTCAAGAGGTAACAGCAACAGATAAAATTTTAAAGGATTATTAAAATAACATTTACAAGACTCTGAACAATTTTTGAACTCTTATTAAAACCACAGAAAGAAAGAACAATTCTTTATTTATGAATTTTCATAAAGGACTGAATGTGCAACTGACACCTGCTATTGATGATTTAATGTACAATTTTGTCCAGTAGCCGAACAGTTTGTCTTTTTTTAATTGTGTTTTCTAACCGTGCGAGATCATTAAAGGCAAAGCCTGTATGACGCTGTACACAAAAATGGTCACTTGGGCCATACTACCAATGAAGTGGTAGGTAAACAAATCTTTTTCTGGCCAAGAAAAAAAAAGGAAGCTGCATTCTGCATGCTTCTCTCTCTCTCTCTTTTTACAAGATGAATTTCCCTAGAAAGAATCCAATGAAAATGGCTGCAATTACAACAAGAAGTGAAGGAAGAGGATTGGAACCATTCTCTCTGAGGGCCAAGGCTGTGGGTGATCCAGATTTATCGGAGTGTGTTACCTTTCTGAGCCTCAAGCCTTCCTCCTGAAAAGAACACATGGAAGAAATTCATGAATATGGAATCATAGTCTTCTTAATGGTGAAAATTTAACCAGGAGACTGAATCTCTTTGGTAAGTATTTCAACCAGGTCATACAAAATCATTTTAGAAGTAGCTGTACTATTACTTTTTAAATTGAAAAAAAATCAAGATACTACAAGATTCAAAATAAGAGTACATTTATCAAGTTACAATTTCTCTTTTCCAATACCTAATCCACATATATACACAAACAGGGTGGAATACAACTATTAGTAAAAGTAATAAAACTCTTATCTTGCACACTGAAAAATCCATCTTTAATTTACACAAAAATTTTAAGTAAATGAAACAACTCCCCAATAGCTAATATTTATATTTTGTGATTTCCCCATGTGCTTTGATATCACAACTACTGTTTAGGAGTTAGCTTTATTTCAGATTTCTTTATACATTAAAATGTTATTATTGACAATATAGGAACTGTCATATACCCAACAGTTACAATGACAACATATAATTGTGTACTGATAAGTTATAATTATGGAAGTACTACTACTACTACTACACCACAAAGCTTGCAGAAAGCAACACCACACATTGAATACAACTAGCAAGTGAACAATCAAGTGATTTTGTAAGCTAAAATTCTGTGATCTGCAATGCTGTTGCATTGGTTCTCAACTATATGCACCGGAGTACCTAATAAACAGACCCAAAATATTGTGAAAACAGATAAGTTTTTATGAAAAGCTGTAATGCAGTGGAAACTATAAAGACACCCAGGATGTTTGAGTACCACCTTGGAAAACGGCACTTCTTATTTCACTGCATCTTAAAAATATATATAATTGGTTTAGTTTCAAATTCTCATCAGTGGAAAGAAAAAGATACTGACCATAAACAACTGATGAGTGTTTACATTTAACATTAACTTGTGCTCCACACATTCATGGAATAATAATTCCTAGATGATTTATAAACAGGTTTAAAAATAAGCTCACTTACTTCTGAAATTGACACAGAAGTGGAGTTTTTAAGATGAGGAGAGAAGTGATAGCTTAGCTAACAGTGCTGCTAAAGAAATAGCTACATTTGATCAATCCCTATTTCTTAGAAGAACAAGAAAATTATATAGCACATGATCCTTGTTATACAGATAATTGTACCTACTTTGTTCATTCTAAGAAGTATTCCCCAAAGTATTTCCCCTTTTTAAGTTTTATGCAGATAAAACTTCAAAAGTTAAGTTTTATCTGCATGCATCTATACAAATCCATGTCTTTTAATCACCTGTTTAGGAGTAACTCATTTTAATAGGAAACTCATTACAACAGAACTTACTCTCAGGTGCCGATTTTCATCTGACAGTTTCATCACATCAGCCTGAAGTCTTTTGCACTCTTCCACTAGTTTCCTTGTTTCAGTATCATTAAGAGAGACACTATGTGGTTTTGGCATCGGTCCATCCTGTTTAGATGTATTCAGGACTGGGGCAGATTTGCTTGCTTCTACATCATTCTGCAAATATTAAGAATAACCTGAGAATTTTAATTTTCTAGATCCAAAGAAATATTTACAGCTTAATATAAACATTGAAAAAATTAAACTACTGCTACAATGTATTTCAAATTAAGTTCATATCTGAGGTCATCCAAAACACAGCATTAAAAGGCACAAGAACATAGCATTGTTTGCATTTAGCACAGTGCCACTGAGAAAAAAGCCAATCCTTATACTTCTTGAGTTAACACTGACCCAACAGGCATCCAAATGATAACGTAAAACATGAACTTCCATTTTTATATAAAAGGAAAAGAAAAAAATTAATAGGAATAGCAATAAAAAACGGCTAAAATTAGAAAGATGAAATCCAGGATACACAAGTTCTGTTAACGATTGAGGTATGATAAGGAAATAAAAATATTTTTAACTTTGAGTGCTTCCCATGCAAGGAGCTCAAAGCACTTTACAAATATTGATTAAACCTCAAAGCATCTCTGAGAGGAAGGATTCCACTAATTTTGAATATGGGTGAACAGAAGCAAAGAGGTTAAGTGATTGCACAAGGTCACGCAACAAGATTGTGACAAAGCTGGAAATATAATCCAGGAGTCTAGATTCCCACATCCCTGCTCTAGACGTTAAACAATCTCCAGTGGACATTAAAAATACCATTCCATACAGTGGTGACCTGGATTAACTATACAGTTAAATGGAATTATAAAACAAATGGAGATAATAGTAATTAATATCATAGTAAATTATATTAGCACTACTGTATTTTTTTCTGATTAACTATGCAGTTACTTTTACTTAGGTCACCACTCTATTGCACCTCTTCAAATAGCAAGTAAGCAGTCTGAAAGTTAAATACCAAATCAAAGATTATAAATAACTAAACTTAATATGGCAATTATGTAAAAACAGAAGATATCTTGATTTCAATATGCAGAAAAAACAAAGTTCTTTATAATTAACTGAACTTCATTAGTAACAATTCAAGCTGCTACTGGTTATCTCATTACACCTGCTTACATTTTACAACATATTCTACTGTATGGTCATAAAGAGCCTAAGGGCCAAATCCTGCTGTCTTCCATAGGTAGTATCCATTAGATTCAACAAAATTACTTGTGTGGGAGAGCACGATATGGCACTTAGTTTATTGCTGGTTTGCGAGCTAACTAGGAATTGCTTTAAAACACACAAACTCCACTAGAGCCCTATAGCTTTTAGCTCCCTGGAACAAACCTGCTTCTTCTGCTGTCTGACCTCACTGACTGGTTCCTTCGTGTCAATCTTCTGGCTATAACTGACAGGTGTCTGAAGAAAGTTGCTGCTCACTGGAGTGAAATACTTGTATCCTGGTGTAGGTAAATCCTGAGGTGACAGGTGAGCCATACCCTCAGTACTCGGCAGTTTTCTCATTGCAAGATTTAAGGGAGTGACTAAACCAACGGCTAAAGGATTAGGTTCTGCAACCCCACGCTGCTACTCAGAAAAACATAAACATTATGTACAAGCAGTAATATAAAGGTACCAAGTACAAAAAGTTTTATACAATTAATTGCAACCTTCATTTGACCCCTTTGTGTGTATCCATTATAATGCAGACTTTAATTACATCACCACATACTATTTTTTTCGAATGAACTTCTGCCTCATTCCGTGGACAAGATGGATGGTTCTTAGGGCTCTGAAGTGAATTAGGTTGTTGTCTGCAAGACCCCTGCCTAGGCTTATGAATGCAGAGACATCAGAATTGACAATATTGAGGTAGCATGCTTTCAATACACAGGCCTGGGAGTTCTACTCTTCAAAGTCCTGCTCCCTTGTAATTTCTGAGTAACTGACAGCAAATTGTTATTTTGAATGTCAGACAGTGCAGAGAGGACAGGGCCTCTTCAATTTACACAGCTTGAAATTATCATCTGCCACACAATTTGAATGGATTTTGGTGCAGACAGATAAAAAGTTGCATCTTTCTAATCTGTATTTCCCTTCCTTACTGCTGACCTGAAAGATGGACATAGAGCCCAAGAGTATCTGTACTAAGCCCAAGTGCAGCACCTCCTTTTTGAGGAAAGCTGAACTCAAAATTACAGGTTTGAAATGACTGATTAAAGTTCATTTTTAAATGTACATCAATACTTTCATTAATATTCAAATAAAGGTTTAGTGTATGAAAGAAGTCTTGCACATAATACTGAAGAGTCTCATTTGTTTACCCAATCTGTTGAAACCCAGCCAAGAATATTAAAGTATCAAAATGAGGGCTAAAAATTAATGCAATATTTATCTATTGATATTCTTAAAACTCACAAATTCTAAATGTTGTACCATCTGTAAGGGCCACACCACAATTTGTAATAACTATCCACAGAAAGTTATTCCTCCGAGGCAAAGGCGTATTTAGCACAGTTCACCAACTGTACACCAGTATGTTCACTTAATATGGTATAACAATTTCCTGTTTCATGTTTGCAGTGTTGTTGTAGCCATGTTGGTCCCAGGAATATTAGAGACACAAGGTAGGTGTTCTTTTATTGGATCAGCTTCTGTTAGTGAAATAACACTGGGGAGAGGGATAGCCCAGTGGTTTGAGCATTGGCCTGCTAAACCCAGGGTTGTGAGTTCAATCCTTGAGGGGGCCACTTAGGGATCTGGGGCAAAATCAGTACTTGGTCCTGCTAGTGAAAGCAGGGGGCTGGACTTGATGACCTTTCAAGGTCCCTTCCAGTTCTAGGAGATAGGATAGCTCCATTAATTAATTAATAAAAGTTTTTGAGCTACACCGACCTCTACTTCAGGTCAACTTCAGTTTGTCAATAGAAGATATTACCTCACCCACCTTGTCTCTCTAATTGTAGAGTACGAATATACTTGTTCATAAGCCGAATTTTTTTTTTTTTTTTGTAAAAAAGGGAAGCACCAGAGAAGGGGGTCGGCTTATGAACGGGTATAGAGAGAGGGAGAGGTGGGACACAGCCCCTCTCCCCAACAGAGGGAGCCAGGAGAGGCTGCACAGCCAGCAGAGCCAGAAGGGAAGAGGTGGGGCTAGAGTCTCTTCACTTCTGGCCACACTGCTCTCCCCCCAGCCTCTGAAGCAGCTGTAGCTCCGGGGCTGGCAGGCTGCAGCCGTGCCATTCAGCCCCGCCCCCCCAGAGCAGGCTGGGCCGCGCCACCTGGCCTGATGGAGAACGCTGCGGTCATGCTGCCCGGCCCAGCCCGCTGGAACATGCTGTGGCTGCGCTGCCCGGTCTGGCCCACCGGAGCAGGCTGCAGCTGCGATGCCCAGCCTGCCGGAGCAGCTCCAGCCAGGCCAGAGACATCCTCCCCTGGCCCTCCCCAGATAAGGTGGGAAGGGATGGGATGGGGAGAGTGTGGGTGTCCCAGGCTAGGGGTGGGGTCATATGTGGGGTGGTCACAGGGGTTACTCCCCTGACTCCCAGCCTCTCCCCCCAAAAAATTTCCCCACCAGTTGCTGTCCCAGCCCGTCAGGGTAAGCAGCTGGCGCGCCAGGACACTTGGTTTACTTAGGTTTACCTCCGTGCCTGCGGACGCTCGAGGTAAACAAACCATCTTGGCCCAACAGCGGATTATCCTGATGGCCCAGGAGCCAAAGTTTGCTGACCCCTGAATTATTTTCCATTTTTACTTATCCATCTTGGAGGCATGGGGGGGAAGGGGCGGCTTATAAACGAACCGGCTTATAATTGTGTATATACGGTAATTCAGTTCATCACCAGAATGGTAAAGTTAATTAAGGTAAAAGGGGAATATGTGGGAATATGAAATAAAAGCTACAGGATAAAAGAGGGACACTTGTCAAATAAATGTTAAATTTGCCTTCCTTCCCCTATTTCCAGGTCTATTCAAGTTAGATGGCAAGTACACTCTGCATTAGAAAACATAGCCTGTATTATACTGAGGTATAAAAATACAAGGAACCCCAATGGAGAATAGTACGGGGTAAGTTTGGTTGCTTTTAAAAAATATGGCTCCAATATTTCAGAGCTAACCATTTATCTCAAGAGCATGTTCAGATTTTGTAAAACCATATCATGTAGTGAAAGCAAAAAGCAAAAAGCCAGCTAGCAATGTGTTTAGGGGTTAAGAAAAAACTATTTTTTTAAATTAAGTTACCTGTTTGCTAATTTTCTTACTTTTGGTATCTGGGACATTCAGCACAATGTTTATTATCATAGCATCTTTAAAAACACTCAGATAAACTGAAATTGCTGCAAGATCTTAAAAGGTTAATATAACATCACTTAGTTTCTGACTTACCAGTTTATCATTTTCGTTGGGCATTTCAAACACACATCTCAATTTGGAGTCCATTAGGTCATCCGGTTTTGCTTCTTTCCACTAAAATGACAATTTTTATGGTTATTTAACATACAAGGTTCATGCAAACCAAATCCAGACATTTCCTAGGTGATTTGCTTTTATACCTTCTCAATACTCAAGTTTGAATATTGCCTTTATTTCAGCTACAATTTTCAGACTCTAGCTTTTAAACAATTCTCATCACCTTTATTCTACAAATTATAATGAATAATGGAAGCTAGAGATGTGTAAAACTAAAGTCTGTAAATAAAAATGAAAAATGGAATGCAACTTATGAAGCAACTTTTGATTTTAAAAGCAAAGAACTAAAAGATGTTTTGCTAAGATACAGAAAAGTCTGTACTGTATTTTATAATGGCAGTATTATCTCATTAACATGATCCTATATTTTCAAAAACACCTTTCAGAGTAATTTTATTACTACAGGAGATCAGACTAGATGGGTCATAGTGGTCCCTTCTGGCCTTGGAATCTATGAATCAATTAGTTCTCCTTACCCTAGATTTCTGAACTAATTACCACTTTGCAGCTTTTAATACATTACAGTTTGGGCCTATAGAAATATTTCATAGCAGCTCAAACATTCTGAATTATAGTACACTGTCAAATATACCCAACTATAAGAAAGGCTGGAATATCCCCTCCTTCCAGATAACTGGTATTTAAAATACTGCCACTTAAAATATGTCTTAGGCTTACTGAGTTCCAGATGTCAGCTGCAATTCTTGAAAACATCCACAACTATTCCCAACCCTCTCCTGCTGCCAAACACCCTTTTTATGGCTAAGTAAGCATTTAAAGTTTAAAAAACAAACAGTCACAAGACTTCCTCCTAAGAATGGTAAACAAAAATGGCCCCCTACAAGCTTTAAGATTCAGAACAGCCACAAAAATTGTATATGTCCACTAGGGGGCAGAGCTTAGTCAAATCACTCCCAAATAGAAATAAAAGTGTTTCCATGACACACTAATGAACACAAAGAGGTATTACATATTGTCTTATCTGTTAAATAGAATATAAAGAATGTTTATAAAGGCATCCCAGGACACTAATAATATTAAGCACCACTCAGCACTGATCTGATATTGAAACCCTGTGATATATCAAGATTTTCTATAAATGAGTTGAGGAAAATTGTAGTATGTAAGATATAATTTTTTGGATGTCCATTTTAAATACATGGTGCGTCTTTCATAAGCCATTTGATTTTTTGGGAATAGATTTAATATTTCAAAGTTACTTTATACCAAACAAATTATAATCCTAGCCAGACAGAAAAGGGGTTCAGACAACAACGTAGCTTTCTGGCGGCTACTTCATGTCCCTCCACCTTGAAACACTTTTTTAAAATTACTTATCTGTAATTGTTCTACAAAGATATACACCTCAACAAATAACTGCCCTTGGGTCTCCTGCTCCTGTGTATGGACACAGAGCAATTCTCTAGGCTCAATTTTTGAGCTGCTGGTTCCAGCATGGGCATATCTTGACCCACTTTGCTGCAGAAAAATGGCCCAACACTCCGAAAGTCAATTCCCCCTGAATTGGAGATCAAATTATTCCCAAGGGAACAACATTTAAAACAATAAAATATTAACCAGTTACAGATTACTCAATTCTGTTACAAGCCTGCTGAGCTTCAGTGAATTTAGTTTTTTGTAAAACCTGGTTTATGGCCTTTGCCCTTTTGTCTACTCTGAGTTACCCAGGTGAGGATCTTGGGAGTGCACCATGGCTAACCAAGCAAGTTCTTGGACCCATTCCCTGAATCTGAAGGCACATGGTTACCAGATCCCTGGGGCCAGGGGGACTCTCTTTCTCTCCGCCTCCTGAAGGAGACATTGAGGCCTTGAGGTTAGAGCACCCTTCAGAACTAACAGTAGTGGAACAAATATCTCCAGAAACATGGACCATCCACCACTTCCTGGATCTGTGATGGTAGCTTTTCTTCCTAGAAGACAGTGCTCCAGCACACAAGATCTCTCAGTGTTAGTGTTCTTATCTTTACTCTTAAAGGGAGCAGAGAGCAGAATAAACACCTCTACAGGAATTGAGCCTTGGCTGAGGACTCAGATGGGTCCAACGGGATCCTGGCACTGACCCTGACCTTCGGGGTTCCTTAGCAGTGAGGGAATCCCTAATACTTAGGGATCCAGTCACTGCAGGGAATCCATGTTTGAAAAGAGGCTTCTACAGTACTGATGAACATTCCAGTATAAATGGGGTCCTAGAATCAACCAGCTCAGATCAGTTCTTTCTCCAGCACCAGCTGTACATGGCTTTAGTGGGTAATCTGTCTTTTGAGCCAGCTTTCAGAACTTGGGAATTTCTGAATAGCACAACCAACTGTTTGATCTGAAGTTAGTTGTGGGTCCTTGAATCCTAATTCCTGCATCATGAGGAAAGCCTGGATTGTGTGTCGATATATCAAGGTAGGCCCCAGGTATACAAGTCCTGTACATGAAGCATCTATCTAGAAAGTGGACCTCCCCAATGTAAAATCAAACTGCTATTGTACATCAGCCTGCCCCCTAGGAATATTGGAGAGGTATGAAATGACCAGGTTTAACTGGTGTATCTTCTCCAGGTCTTTGAAAACTGCATTGGCTAGAAGACTCCTGATGCCAAGAATGCAATGGAATCAAGCCTACCTGTGCAATGGTTCAAAAAATTTGGATGAGAAGCCTAAAACTCCTAGTACCACTATAACAATAACTAAACTAAACTGAACAAATACACATGAAATATACAAGAGAAAGCCTTGGGAAAATTCAAGTTGAGATCTTTAGGCATGGGGCAAAATCATTTGCACTAACAGCTACATGTGACAATAACTAAGGTATTGGGACCACACAGCCCTTATATACTCTGTGCTCTGAATGCTTTCCAGAAAACACCTGTACTTCAAAGACTAAAGGGTACATATCCCAACAATCATATCTGTCAGCTCAACCTCAGGTATGTGCTTACTTCTACAAGAATGGAAAGTGAATTTGTAGTTTGTGCATATTTTTGCTTTCTTGGGTCTTCCTATAGAAAGCGGCTTATCTTCTCCACCAGACTATTTTGATTCCCATTAGACTCTGTCCCAGCTGAACTTCTTTCACATCCAGTAATGCCAGTCTCATGTTAGAACTTGCCACTTCACTCTTGCTTTGAACTCCTTCACACTAACCCGGTTTACTATCTGTTAACTGACTGCAAGGATCAGTAGGCCCATGCTGTAATACCCAAAACTAATTCATCCGCGCATCATTCACATTCAATTTGCCTGCTATTCACCAAGCCCCATAAATAACTTTCAAACAAAACTCATTAAGCAAGTCAGAAGCACTAATGACATGATTTTGCATTTGTGATTCAAAACCTTGGATCACTTATTCACAGTAGTCAGAGAGTTCTTCAGAAAATGTCTGTTGAGTTTTGTTCCGGAGTAAGAATTACTTAAATTTGAACGTGTCAGAGGGGTAGCTATGTTAGTCTGAATCTGTAAGAAGCAACAGAAGGGTCCTGTGGCACCTTTAAGACTTTCGTGGCTCACGAAAGCTTATGCTCCAATACTTCTGTTAGTCTTAAAGGTGCCACAGGACCTTCTGTTGCTTCTTAAATTTGAACATAACATGTTTACCTATTACAGCAGAAACTGAATTTTAAGCAGGCAACATATTCATGTTAATATGTTTACTTACCACTGCCTCCATATCTGAAGTGCTTGGTGGCGCAAAGATTGTCTGTACCATAAACTTGTGTTTACTCTTCTCATTTGGGTCATAGTCAAAAGGCTGTAACATTACTGTACAAAAAACAAATATAAGATTATTCATGGTTCTGCAACTGATCATTTAGTGCAAGCATATTAATCATTTTAGCTTTAATTCAATTCTCACTTGACTAGCCATTAACAAAGCCACAATGCAAATGAAGGGGAAGAATACACTGTAGCAACAGCTGTCAACTGGAACAAATCTTGCAGCTGTATAAATCCTAGAATTTACAACACTTAAAGCCCATATTTATAATAACCTGTTTTGATCTAACACTACAAACAGGCAGAACATTTTTTAATTTCTACCAGTACCAGAAAATATTTAAGATAAAGAACAAACAAGTTTAATTTCCTTTAATCCATTTTTAATTCCTCTGCAATACAAACTGAACTTACGGATCATAATTTGCTATCTGTATAGTCAGAAAAGGACAGTTACCTGTTCCGTAAGTGGCGTTCGAGATGTGTTGCTCCTGTCTATTCCACAGTAGGTGTGCGTGCTCACCACGTGCACCGGTGCCGGGAGTTTTTCCCTTAGCAGTACCTGTAGGAGGGGAGCACTGCTGCGACTCCTGGAGTGGCACTTCTATATCGTGCTATAAGGGGAACTGCGCACTCCCCCCACCCTCAATTCCTTCTTGCCAGACAACTCCGACAGAGGGGAAGGAGGGCAGGATGTGGAATAGACAGGAGCAACACATCTCGAAGAACGCCAGTTACGGAACAGGTAACTGTCCTTTCTTCTTCGAGTGATTGCTTCTGTATATTCCACAGTAGGTGACTCCAAGCTATATCTGATGGAGGTGGGTAGGAGTTTAAAGGTTATCAGGACGAAGTACCGCCCTACCAAACCCGGCGGCATCCCGTACTTGGGAGACAATCACATAGTGCAAGGAAAAGGTGTGGACGAAAGACCATATGATAGCCCAACATATGTCCTGGATAGGGGCGTGGGCTACATAGGCAGCCGACGAGGCTTGCGCTCTCGTAGAATGTGCCTTTACGATAGGAGGCAGGGGAACCCCTGCCAAGTCGTAACACATGCATATGCACGAGGTGATCCAGCGGGAAAGACGCTGGGTGGAAATTGGTGGCCCCTCATACGCTCGGCTGACACAACGAATAGTTGCGAGGACTTCCTGAACGGCCTGGTTCGGTCCAGGTAGAAGGCCAGCACTCTACGTATGTTTAGCGTGTGTAGGTGGCGTTCCTCACTGGCGGAATGGGGCTTAGGACAGAGTACTGGTAGGAAAATGTCCTGATTCTTATGGAAGGCGGAGACCACCGTCGGGAGAAAGGCGGGGTGTGGACGAACCTGGACCTTATCCCTATGGAAAACCGTATATGGGGGTTCCGAGGTCAAGGCCCTAAATTCCAAGAACCGACGGGCTGAGGTGATAGCCACCAAAAATGCCACTTTCCATGAGAGGAAAGTGTGGAGCACAGCCAGGTTGGGGTGGAGAAGGCATCCCTTCTCCTGGGAGAGGAGGTCTGGGTGAAGCGGCAGCCTCCGCGGGGGGGCGCTAAAAGTTGCAGAAGAGTCCTGTACCAATGCTGATGGGCCCAATCCAGGGCTATGAGGATAACCCTCGATCTGTCTGCCTTTACTTTTTGCAGAACCCTGCCTATCAGTAGGAAGGGTGAAAAGGCATAGAACAGTTGGTCTGACCACCGGAGGAGGTATGCATCCGAGATCGCCCCCTTTTCTGCCCCTGCCCTGGAGCAGAAATGGGGCAAGGTCTGTTCTGGGCGGTAGCGAAGAGGTCGATCCGGGGAGCTCCCCACTCTCAGAAGAGCTGTTGGGCGACTTCCCAGTGGAGTGACCACTCGTATTTGTGGGAAAACACCCTGCAGAGGCGATCGGCTCGCACATTGCATGCGCCAGGTAGGTGGTAGGCCCGTAGGGAGATATCGTGGGCTATGCAAAACTCCCATAGGTCCAGGGCGTCCCAGCACAGGGCCAAGGAATGCGTGCCCCCCTGCCTGTTGATGTAATACATCGCGGTCGAGTTGTTCGTGAGGACTCTGACCACCTTCCCGCAAAGATGCAAACTGAACGCTAAGCACGCCAGGCGTACTGCCCTGAGCTCCCTGATGTTTATGTGCAGAGACAATTCCAAGGTCGACCATCTGCCTTGAATGTCCCCTGTATGGGCTCCCCAGCCCAGGTCCGAGGCATCTGACACCAGGTCTAGAGAGGAAGGGAGTTCTCAGAAGGGGACCCTGTCCAGCATATTGCTCAGGAGGGACCACCATTGCAGAGCGGCCACCACGTTGGGAGGCATCGTGACCACTTTGTCCAGGCTGTCCCGGGACTGGGAATACTGGGTGGCCAACCAAAGTTGGAGGGGCCTCATTCTGAGTCTGGCATGTCACACCACGGACGTGCATGCTGCCATGTGACCTAGGATTTGAAGGCACACCCTTGCCGTCATCACAGAGAAGGCCGTGACCAAGGCTAAGAGAGCTTTGAGTGTCTTAAATCTGTCCCGGGGAAGAGAGGCTGCGGCCTCTAGGGAGTCTAGCAGAGCCCCTATGAAGTGTATGCGCTGAACCAGTACCAACGTGGATTTGGCCTCGTTCACCACTAGACCCAGACCCGCGCATGTGGACAGCAGGAATTGAATCTGGGCCTGCACCTGGGACCGGGAGCTGCCCTTGAGGAGCCAATCATCCGGGTAAGGGAAAATTTGCAGCCCATTCCTCCAGAGGTGGGCTGCCACCACTGTCATGCATTTGGTTAAAACCCTGGGGGCCGTGGAAAGGCTGAAGGGGAGGACCGCAAACTGGTAACAGTCCCGCCCTACCAGGAAGTGGAGGAAGCGCCTGTGACCCTCGAAAATATGGATATGGAAATACGAATCCTGAAGGTCCAGGGACGCAAACCAATCCCCCGGGTCTAAGGAGGGAGTGATGGAGGTCAGGGATACCATGCAGAACTTGTAGCGGACCATAAACCTGTTGCGGTTCCGCAGGTCCAGGATGGGCCGGAGCCCGCCTTTTACCTTTGGCATCAGGAAGTACCGGGAGTAAAATCCGTTGCCCTGAAATTCCGCCGGTACCCTCTTCACCACACCTAGGTTGAGAAGGTGCGCCACCTCTTGGTTTAGGAGGGCGGCATGTTCCCGGTCCCCGGGGTCCTCCTGGGGCAGGGGATGGTGGGGGGGGGGGGGGGAGTGAGGCAAACTGCAACATGTAGCCCCTGGAAATTGTGCTGAGGACCCACTAGTCCGATGTTATACAGGACCACTGCACTAGGAACGCAGATAACCGGTTGCAGAACACAAACTTCATTAACTGGGGGTCATCCGTGACAACAGGCCCTGTGGCCCCCCGCAAAGAGTCAAAATCGCCTCTTCCCCTGCTTCTTGCCCTTCGAGGGGCCTGGTCGCGGGGCCGAGCAGGACCGACGCTGAGACCTGTGTCTCTGCTCCCTCAGTCGCTTAGGAGGGGGTTCATATCTGCCCCTAGCGGGGGGAGCGGAGGTTTGCGGCCTCGCTGGCGGGACATATAGGCCCAGAGTTTGCAGGGTGGTACGGGAGTCTTTCATCCCATGCAGGCGAACAACGGTTTGGTCCGCAAACTGCACTTTCCCGAAGGGAAGGTCCTGCATCAGAGACTGAGACTCTGCAGACAGACCAGACAGGAGAAGCCACGACTCCCTTCGCATGGATATGGCCGACGCCATAAAACGGGCTGCCGTGTCCACTGCGTACGAGGTGGCCTGGAGGGCTGCTTTCGCCACTGCTGCCCCTTCCTCAACCAGAGCCTTGAACTCTTTCGTGTCCCACTCCGGGAGAAGAGGCTTGAACTTCGGTAGAGACCCCTACAAGTTAAAATCATAGTGGCTCAACAAGGCTTGGTGATTGGTGACCCGAAGTTGAAAGCTCGCAGAAGAATAAACTTTCCTGCCAAAAGAATCTTGGCGTCTTTGTCCTTGGGGATGGATGCAGGCTGGCCGTGGCGTTCCCGATGGTTGACTGACTCCACCATCAGGGAGTTAGGTGCCGGGTGGGAGTACAGGTACTCATGTCCCTTAGTCGGAACAAAGTACTTTCTCTCCGCTTTCTTGGAGATAGGCACCAAGGAAGCTGGGGTCTTCCACAGGGCAGTCGATATGTTGGTCACACCTTGGTGAAGAGGTAGGGCCACAGGGCCCAATGCCGAGGAGGACAGTACATTGAAAAGGGGGTCCGACGGCTCCTCCATCTCATCAGCCTGGAGTTGGAGATTCGAGGCTACTTTTTTGAGGAGCTCCTGGTGAGCTTTAAAGTCCTCTTCTATAACAGACGGAGTTGCCGCTATGGTCTCCTCCGGTGCCGGCGAGAGGGCCGGGCTGGCTACCAGGGCCTCGGGAGTTGAACCAGCGGCACCTTCCAAGACCAAGTCCGGGCCCGGTGCCGCCAGTTTGGTGCCCGTCGACTTCTGACTCTGTCGAGGAGGGGACACCGAATGGGTCTGGGATGCCCTGGCTACCGAGCGGGGTCTCGCCTAGGCAGGCAATTGCGGCCACGGTGCCCACTGACACCATTGGCCCTGCCACGGTGCCCCTTGCCACTGACCAGCTTGGGTGCCGAGCAGTGGAGGCTGCTCTTGGGGCCCGGTGCGGCTCGGGGACGGGCGGCTGAGTGCCGAGGTCGAGGTTGCCATTGACCACACGGTGCCGTAGGAGCGGCAGGAGTGTCTACGGTCGTGCCGGTGCCGACCTCGAGATCTGGACCTTGACGACGATGAGGAGCGATGCTCGACCGAAGTGCTGCTCTCATAGTCGTCCCAGCGATCATAGCTACGACGCTTCGGTGCCAGTAACGCCCGAGGAGAGCTCCGTCCATGGTGTCTGGCAGAGCGGGCACTCGAGCCCCAGCGTCCATAACAATGGCATTGGGATCTGCTCCTGTAGCTCCTATCCGAAGAGGAGTGTCAATGCCACTTGTCTTGGTGCCTGTGCTCCCAATGGGGAGTGGAGGACCTTCGAGACTCCCGCACGGGCAAGTCAGCCAGTCTGAGCAGAGTGGAAGGCAGACACGAGCTACGTGAGGACCTCGTCAAACGGGGCTCACGGTCCTCGGAACACAGGCTGTGTCTTGTAGGGGAGGGCTGGTGTGCTCCCAATGGCGGCTTCCCTCGGGACCGGGGGCCCGTCTCGAGCAGCGCACCCCACACCAGGAGGGAGAGGATGTCACGCGCAGCCTGTGCAGCCTCCAGCATCGACGGCATTCTCACCGTGGGAGAGGCACACGCGGATGGGACCGGGCTACTCCGCTCTGCGCGAGTCGGAGGTCTGGGTCTCGAGGGGGATCATGGGCTGCCCAACTCAGGTCCGGCCTCACCCTGTCCTTTTGTCGGCGCTGCTGAGTCTTCCCTTGCTTCTTAGCAGGTGAGCAGTGCTGACTGGTGGAGGGCGCCTCGCTCCGCACCGAGGACGTGGTACCCGGTGCCGAGTCCGATCAGTGCGCCGGTGCCGGGGGCCAACGCAGATTCCATTAGCAGGGCCCAGAGCCGGATCTCTGTCTCCCATTTCATTCGAGGCTTGAACGACCTACAGATCTTACAGCGATCGGTTACGTGAGTCTCACCCAAGCAGCGAAGACACTGAGCGTGCCAGTCGCTTCTTGGCATAGAACTGGGACACGAGTCGCACGACTTGAAGCCTGGGGCACAGGACATGTCCCACACCAGGCAACTAACTAAAGAAGTTATCCAACTATGGAGAAGATGAGTACTACTAAGGCTACTAGAAGGTCTACAGCAAGGATGGAGCACAAAGTTCCAACTACCTTCACTAGCGGCAAAAGGGATTGGGGGGGGGGGGGGGGGGGTGAGAGTGCGCAGCTCCCCTTATAGCGTGATATAGAGGTGCCACTCCAGGGGTCGCAGCAGTGCTCCCCTCCTACGGGTACTGCTAAGGGAAAAACTCCCGGCACCAGTGCACGTGGCGAGCACGCACTCCTACTGTGGAATACACAGGAGCAATCACTTGAAGAAAAACACATATTGTGATTTAAGTGAAGACAACAGACCCCAAATATAAACAATGGTAGTTACAATCAGTACTACTCCAAAGAGTTTTCTGAAGACAGGTGCTAGTTGGGCCAGCTTTCCCCTTCCTCTCTGGAGAGGACAGTACAATGACAGACAAGTAGGTACTGGCCCATTCTCCTTTGACGCTGGTTACCTGTAAGTTCTACCATGTTCCATACCTAGAATCAAAATGCTGATTTAAAAAAAAAAAAAAAAAAAAAATGTATGTATGTAAAAAGAGGATCCGCACTATCCAGATGCTCTCTGGCATTGGCTATGTCACCAATGTCTTGTAAACGGGGGAAAAAAAACAGATGTGCTTGCATAACATTTTAAAAAAGAAATCTTTGGCTCACAAAAGTCTGAATGACTGTTTCCCATTTTCCTATCACCCAAAAAAGGACGATGACATTTCTTGTTTCTAATATAGAAAAATAAAGTTTTCACCACCCTGTTTTTCCATGAATGACTGAAAACCTAACAGGATTAGAATAATGATAAGCGACTGAAATTAGAGCAACTGAGAAGTAAAGAAATTTTTGTTCAGACTGTTTAAAATATTTGGGTTTTTTTTAATCCTATTTAAATAAAAATTTCTGACAGAGTGGGGTGCAAGGCTCTCTTTCAATCTTTAACACATGCCTGGCCCCTTCAATTGAGGCCTGGTATTACCAGAGTGGATGATATCTAATTCTCCAAGGAGAACTCCAGAAAAACAGTTGAGACTTTAAGGTAAAAAGCTCTAACAAGTTCAGAGTTGAGAACCTGACCCACTGGGGTCTTTGCCTACTCCAAAACAAAGCTCTATTAATACCTCAAAATCCACAGAGTTGTCCAAAGAACTTTCTGGATCATTTATGTCTTGGAAGAGTGGGTAAACCAATGTGTCAATAGTCTTATAAAAGTAATTCGATGACCTAGGTAATTATAAGCCAATTAGCATAACAAAGCCTGGGCAAAACAATGGAATGATGTGCCACACTATAGTATATTTTTGTCCTTTAACTATACTGAGTCAATACGGTTTAATGGAAAACAAGTCTTGTCAAATGAACATACCTTTCTTTGACAAGATTACAAGCGTAGCTGAGAAAGGTAACTGTGTTGATGTAACATACAATACAAATAACACAATATACACATTTGGATTTCTTTGTCCTCAATACTGCATGACATTCTGATTTAAAAACTAGCACAATTCAAAAATCAATATGGCACATGTTAAATGGATTAAAAGTAATGACAACTCCCCATTTAAACTTGAGACCTATTAACCAGTGGGGCTTTTCTAATGAGATCTTGAAATAAGCGCTCTCAGCCCACCACTATTGATTAGATAGAAAATATGAATTCATTATTGATAACATTTGCAGATGATAAAGACTGGTGATGTGGCAAATAACAAGGTATGGTCATTGATAAAGAATGATCTGGGTCATTTGGAAACATGGTGTGTGATCTGCCTTTTAACATAGACAAATGCTAGACAATACATCTAGGGACAAGAACACAAACGATACTTACAGATACTTACAGAACCTGGATTCTGGAAAGCAGCAACTCTGAAAAGTACTTATGGGTCACCGTATATAACTAACTATACATGATCCTCCAGTGTGATTCTGTGGCAAAGAGGGCTATTAAAATACCTGACTGTATTAACTGGGGGAATCAAGCAGGAGTAAAGTGTGATATTACCTCTGTTCGGCACTGGCGAAACAACTGCTGGAATACTGTCCAGTACTGGTGTTTACACTTCAAAAAGAATGTTGAAAAATTGGAGAGGTTCAGAGAAGAATTAGAAGGATGATTTGTGCCTGGAAAAGGCACCTTACTATGAGATTCTAAAGGAGCTCAACCTAATTTACTACAGAAAAGGTCAAGTGGAATCTTGATCACAAATCTATAAACTGACTACCCAAGGAAAAGATATCTGATACTAGAGGACTCTAACCTAGCAGACAAAGGCATAATGAGATACAATGGCTGAAAGGTGAAGTTAGCAAAGTTCTGCTGGAAACAAGATAAGTTCTCCATTACTCTTAGCAGATATGTCTAAACTGCAAAAAAAACCCAAAGAAACCCGCAGCAGTAAGTTTCAGAGCCTGGGTCAACTGACTTGGGTTCATGCTATGGGACTAAAAAGTAGCAGTGTAGATGTTCCCACTCAGGCTGGAAATATCTACACTGCTATTTTTAGTCCTGTAGTATGAGCCCAGTCAATTGACCCGGGCTCTCAGACTCCTGATCCGGGGTTTTGGGTTTTTTTTGCAAAGCAGATGTACCTAGAGTCTCTTTAATTCAAGGTGTCTCTCAGTGAAATGTTCTAGCTCAACCAGAAATTGTTGGTCTAGATGTAGGAATCACTGTAGAAACTCTTTGGACTGTGATCTACCTCCTGCATAACAGTGGCCCAACTTGTTCTCTTCAACAGCAACTGTTAAGAAGAAAATTTGCATTTGACTATAAATCAAAAATTTGCTCCATGAACTGTGCCCGGCAACTTTTAAACAGAATTGTTTCAATCAGCCTTCCCAGTCGCCTTCAGCCACTTCTCAAGATAAGTATCAATGTGAATCAGGAGTGCTTTGAGTATCTGCTCCCCACATCTCTGTTGCTGCTTCTCAGCAGCTCATCCACTGGCTCCTGCCACACCACAAGAAAGAAGAAAAACAGCAGCTCTGGTTGTTCCATTGGCAGCTTCCCTGCTACATTGTGGAAGCCCCAAGGAGAGCAAGACAGGAGCCTGAATGACTCTGCCTGAGCCTAGAGCACCACCTAGCAAAGGATTACTTCCCTACCCCTTCCAAATACCCAAGGCAGTCTAGGAGAGGGGGAAAGAATGATAAGCTGGATCCATATGGTGGGTCCATGGAAGTGGTCAGGAGGCAACCTGGCTCTTCTTTCCTTCGCTCGTGGGAGGTGGGGGAGCTCCTTCCCCATGTGGCCCTCCCCATAGGGCAGTGGGATGAGCTACCAGAGCCATTTGCTCACTCATGGGAGAGTACAGCCCTTTCCCCAGACCCGGGAGAGGCAGCCTGCACCCAGTATTCTCAGTACAGTGTGCTGCTGCTTTGGCAGTACCATGGGCCCAGTCTTAGATTAAAATACATATGTCCAGTTATTTTGGCAGGCTGCCAACATTTTGCTGCCAACATAAGTGGCAGAAAGGCAATGGCAATTTTTCAAACAACAACAACAGCAAAAATAAAAAAAATAAAAAGAATAAACCTGTCCAAGACAAACCAAACAAATTTTCATGGGAGAAAGAAAAGGCACTGTCAGTCCCCAGGGCTCCCTCTGCTGAATTTCAGAGGCCTGCTGCAAACTATGGACATGTCAGAGCTTCTTTAAAAAGACTAAGAACCTTTTATAAATGGAAAGTATTAGGCTACCTAAATAATCTGGAAAAGATAGGTATTGAATAGCGGATTTGTGATGCTGTGATTGAGCTAATTATATGGTCCACTTAATCATTTTAAATATGGAATGTACTATATGATCCATTCAACTAAGTTTTCATCTAATTTTTAAAGTATCATTAACTATATTAGATATCATATACAGTGTAATTACTTCACAGCCATAAAGTGATGTCCCACTACAAGCTGAGGGTGCATTATAAACAAAAATATGCCTCTCTTGGGCAAGGGCATCATTAATTTTTCTCTGACCCTTTCCACCTTCCCCTCTTGCTTCCGTACACTCATCATAGTGATTATAACAGATTATAATTGTAATTCAGTATCCCCCATCATATCTTTTCCTCACTATCCCACTGTAGGGGGCCAGGGTGGCTGCCCTCCGAACCTGAGGGTAAAGGGCCTTTCCCTCAGCCTGAGTGGGCGGGGCCAGCCCAAGCTTGCTCCAACCCCGGAAGGGGAGGGGTGGAACAGGAAGTATAAAGGGCGGGGCCCTTAGCTCAGTTAGGGCAGCACCAGGGAGGGAGGCAGATACAGACCGTGGGCTGCTCCCTTCAGAGCCTGCTGCCACACCAGGGGAGGCCCTGGACCCATGGAAACCTCACCTGGAGGACGGACTGGGGCTGCCAGGACTGCCCGCTGCCGAGTACCCAGAGGAACTGGAGGAGTCGGAGGGGGAGCGGGAGCTGCCAGCAGCCGAGTACCCAGAGGAGCTGGAGGAGCCTGAGCCTGACGGGGAGCCGGAGCTGCCAGCAGCGGACTACCCCGACGCACTCACGGGACCAGAGGGATTCGGGCGAGCAATCGGATAGGAAGTAGCCCAGGGACAGAGCTGCACAGTGGTGAGTCTATGTAGCGGGACGACCCCGCTGACCCAGTGGTGGGACCCTCGTTCTGCCACTGTCAGGGCCCTGGGCTGGAGCGCAGTGGTGTAGGGTGGGCCTGCGCTCCCCTACCCGGCAGAGCCACGCCGGGACCTTTGCCGGCGCTCCCCTGCCTGAGGGGCGCGCTACTGACCTTTGCCGGCGCTCCCCTGCCTGAGGGGCGCGCTACAGACTCTGGCTGGCGGCCGCCCCGCCGCTAATTCCCCGCTGACGGAGGCGTGACCCAGGCCGGCCAGTGACCTCATAGCTCCCCACCGCCCCCTAGCGGGTAGGTGGGCCAACGCCGATCACACCACCTTCCCATTTCCTTTCTTACTGTATAATCTGATCTTGAACCACATTTTTTTTTAAAAGTCAATACAAAAAGGGCAAATTGAATGTGTTAACTTGTCCAAATTAAGTCAGAAACATAATAGTTTGTAAAAGACAGCTAAATATTTCAGTATCTAGGATTTTCATTTTCATATATTAACTTTTGGTGTACAAGTTGTTGTGGTGGCACCTGCAAGCTTAACGATACTGAAGAGACTGTACTAACAATTATCAACAACCCTTTAAAAAAAAAAAAAAAACAGTTTATGATGTTATGCAATAGTTTCGGTAAGGGACAGGTGGCAAAGTGTTTTGTGTAGTATCTTGCAACAAGAGAATCAGAACTATAAAGCCGCACAACAAACTTGTTTTTACCTGAAACAGTTACAGATGATCCTGGGTCAATAATTCCACTGTTTGGCCGCACACAGTATCGACGAGGCGCTGTGGTCTTCACTTTGAAACATACTTTTCTATCTGATGGGTTTCGTAGTTTAAGATTTGTAGTGACTACATCTGTGAAGGGACCTGTTTAAAAAAAGAAAAAGGTATGTTTCTAGGGGTGGGGGGAAAAAAAAAAAAACAAAAAAACTCGCTTATGCAGTCCTGAATACTCTTAAATACAATTTCTGATAGTTTTTTTTTGTTATCTCCTGAGAACATTAACAATTACAAAGCATGCAACAAGGTACATATTCTTCTTGTTAAATGTCCAGACCCCACATGTACTCTGTTACACGACAACGTGTGTGTGTATATATATACACACACACACACACACACACACACGCCAGTGCACACCTCTGTAGTACAAACTAGTCATAGTTTGGATTCAAATTATTTAAAAATAGTACAGCCAATACAGAAAAGAAAACATTTTCAGCAAAGTTACTATGCTTATTTTCCCATAATTTTCTTGAAATACCATATGATAGTCAAAGTGTTAAAATAACTATGGCATTATTTTTCCTTAGAAACAGAAGAAACGCATATTTAAGATTAAGAAACCTCTCTATAGCTTTGTTATACTTGAGTAGTAAAATGTTTAAGTCATAACAGGTAAAACTCTGTGATACTGAGATGCATTAATTGCTCGCTGGTTGACTGTTGATAGAGTTGCCAAGGACAAAATGGGCAGACACACTAATCCTTTAACTCTCAAGTGGTCTTTCCAGATGTGGGCAGAAAAAAAAACTGGCAGAGAAGATAGAAATGTTTAAATTGCTGTTGCCCACATTGTACCTATTCTGTGGACAAGAGAATTCAGTTTCCATGGTTATCCACACAGCTCTTGATGAACACTATGTTTGCCAAAAAACAAAAAAAACACCCTACAGTTCTAGATGAGGGAAGCGACTAGACTAGTTGGCCAAGCAAAGAGAGATAGTTTCAGTGTCAGCAATATAAGCTCCTCTCTTCAAGCAGAGCCCATCCTCAGATGGCACCTAGTAGCAATGGCATGAAGAGAGGAAAGAAGAGGAAGCTATAGTGTTCCAAGCTATAGTGTTCCAAGAGGTTAACTGGCCCCAAGCTGTGGGTAAGCAAGATAGCAAAAGCACTGAATGGGAGGATGCCTGCTTATAGTTTTATTGAAAAGGTTTTATATATATGAAATTTGCTCTTAACCGAATTTCACATGCGGAGTTTCTAGATATCACAACTACTTTGGAGCTCTTAAATGGCATTTTAAAAATCCTACTGCATCTTATTGTGAAAATGTTGAAATTACAACGAAAAGTCACGCACAAAAAGAACAATGTTTTCATTAAATAAAACAAAAAGTAAAAGGATACAAGCCCTCAAATTTCAGGATATAACCCAGCCCTGAGATCAGGGATGAAACTTTCCCTGTGTGTAGGTTCTTCTGTAACAGGAATTCCCCAGCACCTCTAGATGAAGTAACTGGTATTAGCCACGACTGGAGAGGATACTGGGCTAGATGGCCCACTAATCTGTCAGTATGGCACTTCCTTCATTTCTACAATCCTGTGAACTCTCAATCTGAATCCTTGGTTCTGAGGGAATCAGCACCAACCTACACAGGAGTGATTGGAGAGGAGTTGATAACTGGCTGAAGACAAGGGTTAGGACAGGGAAAAATGGACAGAGGCTTCCACTTAAACCATGTCTACATTTCATCTTATTGGATGCGGAGCTTGCCAAGCCAATTTGCCGCAGCAGCAAAGTGCAGAACCCTCAGATCACCATCAAATTGGTAAGAGGGCAGTCAGTGATGTGAAACATTCTCGGTCTTTGTCCACAGCTCACCTGGGATCTTCCTGCTGGCCAGCCCCAAGCGTGACGGCTGGCTGCACATTGTCCCTGGCTCATTCAAAATCGGTTCAGAAGGGCCCACGAACAGTTTGGCAAACCAAAGCTAGGTATACATGTGGTCAGGCCAGTTATAAGAGATTGGTTTCTGACATCAGCTGAAGATCATTCTTCATACCACACTGACATCACAGAGAAATCTGGGCAGGGCAAGTGGGCCCACAACAGGTGCATCGATGACAAGTGCACTCTTGCGTGGTTAAAGAAGTCTGCGTATAGTGGTAGGACCAGGATTGCCCTGATCTTCTCAACCATTCTGGCTGTAGCATACTTATCACAGGTGCTCGGAAGAGTGATGTTGCTTAACACAGGGAGCCATGGTATTGGTATGAGTCGAATCATGACAGTTACAATGCGCACAGTTGAAAATAGCTGTGCATCAATCAACTTGACACAAGATGAATGGATTTAGACAGGAGCAGTATTCTGCTGCAGACATACAGAGGGCTAAAGCAGATGATCAGAGAGTTTGTGCATTTACTCCCCATGAAATGCCAGCCAATTCGCTTAGAAGGCTGTTACGCAACCTCACCTTAGCCACAGCTGTCCTCATGTGGTTTAGACTGGGGGGGAGGGATAGCTCAGTGGTTTGAGCATTGGCCTGCTAAACCCAGTTCAATCCTTGAGGGGGTCATTTAGGGAACTGGGGCAAAAATCAGTACTTGGTCCTGCTAGTGAAGGCAGGGGGTTGGACTTGATGATCTTTCGGGGTCCCTTCCAGTTCTATGAAATAGATATAGATATGGAAATATAGCTACCTACCTATCGAGAGAGAGAGAGATCTAGGACTACTCCAAGGTAGACTGGGTGGGATTCATATTTCCATTGAGAAAGATATTCAGTTCTTGGGCTAGTCTAGCATTGTAAAGATCGAACACACCTGTAACTGTTTTGGTCAGACTTGGTTCTAAATATCTACACTAGAAAAGATACACTGACAGTTATATGAGCATACCATCTTAGCACGGATGCAGGTTATAGCAGAAAGAGGGTGAATACAAATTGATGATTTTTTAAAAAAATATGAATAAATTTTATTTTTTTAAATTAAACACAAGTTTATTTTTTAAAAATAAACCCACTTAAAAATAAATTTGAAATTGACGACCTACGTAAGGCCTAAAATTATAATCTTTTAAAATCATTTAAATTAATTACAAACTTTAATATTAAGCAATAAATATTTCCTGCCAAGTTTTAAAGCAAATCAAACCGCTGAACTCATGGAAGTCATTTGCTAAGCAACCGGAAACAAAGTTTGCTGAAGTCCTAAACCAGCTTTTGATAGCAGTAGCCTCTTCTGCAGAGTCAAAGAGAATGCTTTCTTCATTTCAGTTTACACAACTAGTTCTGTTCAAAGTTAAGAAACCACTGGGAATTGAAAAAGCAGGAAAGTTTATTTTTCTCTCCCAGTGTATGAATAAAAACTAGATGCAAGAATGAGATCTTCTAGTTCTAAAACCTTGCAGGACGCTATGAACAGAAACAAAACAGTTCAATTCACTAACTACAGATAATACCTCCTTTGTTTAATAAGCCATATTAAATGCAAAACGTTTTGATACACACACAAAAGGTTTATCCAGCACTTTTAAAGTCATTTTATTTAATAATTTTTTTTTTTGTGAATTTTAATTGAATTTGAATTTCCATCCAGAGCTTGACACAAAACAATTAAAAAATTAATCTAATAAATAAAAAATGCATCATTCACCATTTTCTAAACATAATAAAAGAGTAAAAATTAAGAATCTGAATGAATATAAGTTATGTTATATAACTGATGAAGTAAATGTGCATATCGTATCATGCTGACTAGCAAAAAGAGCACTAAATGTAGTATAAAGGCTATATTTAGTTGCAAATCAATATGTTCTAATGGTTACCAACTAATGAGAATCATTCTCTCTTTAGGAAAATAATAAAAATTACAAATGCAAAAAACTATTAAAATTGATTATTTAAAATCAAGGTTTCCTGCTGGGTGATTAAAACCACTTTGATTTAAGTCAATCCAATCTGCAAACAAAAAAACACTTATCCTGGTTTGGCAAGCAAAATAAGGTACATAGGCATAAAGTACATTTGCCAGCATAAACTGCAGCTACACTCGGATTTTGCCCGTACTGAAATAACACCCCTCAAAAATTTACACCCCTAAACCACAAAGCTACATCAGCAAAAGTTTCTTGTGCACCACCTGGTTCCACTCTATTCTGGTGAAAGAGACACAGGATAGGAGGAAAATCTTTTTAGCGGCAAAGTCTGCAGAACCATTAAATTTGGTCTCTCCTAGGGTGACCAAATAGAAAGTGTGAAAAATCGGGATGGGGGTGGAGGGTAATAGGGATCTATATAAGAAAAAGCCCAGCTGTGAAAAAACAATTCTGGAAAAAAAAAAAAAAAAAGCCACAACAAAAGTCTCATCTTGCAAATAAATCAGCAAAAGACAAAAAATATTTTCTTAGAGAGGCATTTAAAAGACAGAGGAAAACTCTTTTGCAAAATATGTAACATTCTCAACCATGAAATGAAATGAAATAACTACAAATCACAGAAGCATTTAAAGAGAAAGGCTGAGTTGCAAGGACAATGTCATAAAATGCAGCGCACAATTTTTACATGTTTCAGCACAACTACAACTACACAACAGAAGTGGTTACATGTCATCTGTGACAGGGCACAAACTTGTGCCAGTGCAAATATATGACTACCTAAAGCAAGCCATCCTTTCATATGACAGTTGCTTAACACTCAAGTGAAGAATGATAATTCCAGGAGGTTACCAGCTACAAGATGTAGGTCTTACAGATGTCTATAAATGTGAAAAACTCAAGGACAAAGTGTAGGATAACTGTCATAACCAATGAAATAACTATGATGGTTGCTACATACTTAATATTTTAAGTACACCATCAATGAAAGGAACACATCTTTCCAGTGCTGTCTATCTTGCTGATGCACACTTCATCCGGCAGGGGTGGCAGTGGGAAGAAATCACACCACCATGCCCCTCTTGCCATCATTCAAATAGTCTAAATTATGAAACTGTTTACAACATGGTTGTCTTTGACACTGATAATTAGATGAAGTAAACTTTTAATTCTGTACTGTCTGGACTATTTCCCAATAGGAAGTTCAAAATTAATATTTACAGTAGTTTCCAGGAGCAAGTTCTTCTAATTGGTGTGGGATTTGAGCAGCACAACAACTCAAACATGCCTCTTGCATCTGGATAAAACAATCCTACACCCATTTTCTGTCTCCAATGAGTGCATATGGGTACCACTTGGATTAGAATGTGAGGCCCATATTAAGAATTTATGCTGAAAATTTCAAAAAATTGCTTTGCCCTTGCATGGATTGGATCCATCCATGCTAACAACACATGCCATAAACTCAGACCAGGCCCCTGAGGATGCCATTTGTAGCATATTTTCTCAAGACTAAAGCAGTGACTTTGAAAAAGACTGAGGGTCATGGTGGATAATCAGCTGAACATAAACTCCCAGTGTGATACTATGCCAAAAGAGCTAATGCAATAATGGAATGCATAAACAGGGGAATCTTGAGAAGGAGTAGAGAGGTTATTTTACCTCTTTTTATTTCGCACTGTGTCCAGCTCTGGTGCCCACAATTCATGAAGGAGTTGATAAACTGAACACAGTTCAGAAAAGAGCCATGAGACTGATTTAAAGGAATAGTAAATATGCCTTACAGTGACAAACTCAAAGAGCTCAATCTACTTAGTTTAACAAACAGAAGGTAAAGGGGTGACTTGATTACAGCCTCAGTATCTACATGGGGACCATATATTTAATAATGGGCTCTTCGATCTAGCAGAGGAAGGTGGAACACAATCCAATGGCTGGAAGCTGAAGGTAGACAAAAATCAGACTAGAAATAAGGCACACTTTTTTAATGGTCAGTAATTAACCATTGGAACAATTTGCCAAGGATCCTGGTGGATTCTCCACCACTGACCATTTTTAAATCAAGATTCGATGTTTTTCTAAAAGATATGCTCTAGGAATTATTTGGGGGAAGTTCTCTGTCTTATGTTATACAGGAGGTCAAACTGGATAGTCGTAATGGTCCCTTCTGGCCTTGGAATCTATGATCTTGAATGACAACAGGCAACAGGAGTCTGACCATGCCTGCATGGCTCTAGCACAAGATGTAAAGGTAGTGGATGTATGAAGGGCTGCTGACATTACCTCATTTTTTATTACTATATTATTCTTTATTATTGCCATTTCTTTAACCAGACATTAGGGTTCCCATCAACTTTAGGGAGTATAAATCAGAACAGATTTAACTTGTAGTGGACTCTTCTTCTCGACCACTTCCTCCAATGCTTTTTTCAGAGGGTTATCTGGAGGAGTATATAAGGTCCACATAATACTCTTGAGAATAGTTCCAAATTACTCAAAAAAAATGATTCTGAGGTTCCTTCTCTGTAGGTTCTAGTCCCAAGTCTGAAAGAAAATTGCCCTTGCTCCCAGAAGACAAATATGAGGATCCTCTGCATTTCCTTGGCCTTTTCTTGTCCCTTTTGGAGCCATTAACCTAAGAAGATTTGTATTATGGCGAACTGGGAAAGAGTATTCCTTCACCTCTCAGGTTCTAATAAACAAACTGGAGGAAGATGGAGCATCATTTGTACAAGTGCTCGTCACCCGAACATTTAAGTCATTGGGCACAGGGGTCTGATATACATACTCTTTTCCCACAAGGCAGGTAAGTCTTAAAACTGATCTTTTTTTCCCCCAGTTTCTGCCATTGCACCCGGCAACAACTAATGTAACAGAGTTCCCAGGGATGTTTCCTAAGGAACCAAAAATACAAAACAGTGAGGGCTCCTGGATTTAGTGCAGATGGATCCCACTAATGGGGTTCTGTATAAAGAATACAATCATTTCCCATAAACGATTATGGCATCATTCTATCATTTTGTAAACATTTTTCAAATAGTAAAATAAGACTTCAAATCAATGTAAAGTCAGTATTTTTGATCTGCAAAGGATTGATACTGTATATCATGTTTTAAATACAGTACAGAATTATTAAAAAACATGATTAGATGTACTGCTTTAAGCAAAACAGAGTAATAGGTCATATTATTCTATATCATTAAGCAATATTGCCCCACTTATATTCATTCCAAACACTGCTGCAAAGACTATTTTCCTGACTCATTGCTTGACCATGTCACCTTTCTCTTTGGGTCCCTCCACTGGCTCCCCATTCTCGATCACATCAGACAAACTAGTTGTGTGGAGTTTCCAGGAAAGACCACAGAACACATCCTATCCCCCACAAAGATCCCACCTTACACACTAGTTATAGGGCCAGACCAATATTAAGAAAATGTCTCGAATGAGCATCTCCAAAAAAATATATATCTTCAGGAAAAAGAGCGAATGTTTATGGAGAAATGAGGCTTGCAGTGCTGTTCTTCACTGCCAGTTTGCTGGTCCCAGAGCAAGGAAGGATGAAAAGATGGATGAAGGAAGGGAATGTATGTTTGTGGAAAAACTGATAGTTTTGAGACCCCAACAGTCTGATGTGGATTTTTGTTTGTTTGGACAGCATGTAAAGTTTGGAAGAAAGCTCACTTCTAAGGGAAAAAATAGAGATGGCCAGTGCATTTGGGGTTTTTGTAATTGTTATTTCTTTGTTTCGTTATCTATTTTCTGCAATATCACAAGTTAGGTAGGGCCTTACATACAGGTGAAATAGCTTGATGGCACAGGAAATAATGAGATACCTACTATTTGCTGCTTAGACTTGCACTTTCAAGAAACTGGAACTCAGATCCTTCTGCAAACAATTTAAAGAGATGTCCAAAATGTCCTTCATGGACAATCTCCAGGGATTTGTCTTCCTCCTGAAATTCCATGGATGGCCAAAATGGTAGAAAATTTTCTGAATCTAACAAGGAAATCAAGCAACTTGAGAGTATTTCACAGTCTACTCTAGGAGGCACGGTGGTTCAGTTTCCACAAGGCAAGCTTCACACACTGCGGGTTTGGGTAGGTCAAAGGTGTGCAGTAGATGAGATCTCAAGAGATTAGTACTAACCTACGGAGGACACTCTATCTGGGAAGGCAGGGGCATGTGGGACAGAAGAGGAAATCAGTATTACCAAGCTAACCCCTTTGACCATCTGGATGCAAAGGGTAACAGCAAAAAGGCATGATCGCAGATCAAATTAGGGAAGTGGTAGTGCATCCACTGTAGCCTCTTAGTGAAAATATTTGCAGAATTTGGTTATCTTCCCTCTGAACTGGATTGCAACATGAGTCTCCACTTGCAGAAGGAACCGACTCTATATAATTTGCCTGAAGACTTGCTGGTTAGCTCTGATTCTCCCAATTCCAGCTCATTATGGCTGACATTCAGCCTATCGGTATCTGAGTCACAAATCCAGGTATTCCAACATCTGCAATACAATCTTTTGCTGTTTGTTCTTCTTAAACATGAGCTAAGCTCTGGTAGTAGTTATATCATTCTCCTCATAAATGTGTGACTCAGAGCACCTTTGAAAACAACCTGACACTTGCATCCACACAATTCCAGAAGGTTGAGTCTAGACTAGGACTCCAGAAGAGTACACCACTTGCCATGTGTTATATAAGATTCCACCTAGCTCCCCATCCTGACGGGCTGTCAGTCATCATGCAGATTGCTAGTAGATCTGCCAAAGATTTTCCCTATGAGGGGGACAAGCTCTATTTTTAACCCACAGAAAGATCCTGTCTACCTCTGGCAGAGGTAAAACTGAGAAGCAACAGCAGTGCAGTTTACCAGGCATGCCTGTAGGGGGTACTGACAGGCCACATGGTGGGGAAAAAGAAAAATCTAAAAGGGAAACTTTTTGCCTGCTTCTTAGCCAGAAAAAAGCTTAGCAGTTTCAAACCTGACAGAGCAGTAAATTCCCATTCAAAGAATCCTTGTTTATAACCTCATATTGGTCCAAAAACCTGACACTCAGTTGATGGTGTCAGTGGCATGATGAATCCTATAAGTACAACATTAACCACTTAATACGCAAAAGATCATATGTACTCAAAACAACTCTGTATAGTTGATGGTAATTTGAAACATCATTGGGGAGAACTCCTTTATCCCAGCTGTGAAATATTTATATTACTATAACTATGCATGCTTACACTTCAACAGAACTTTAATGAAGTGCTTCGGTACTCACAATCAACAGTTATGCTTTATTGTGTAAATACAATATTATGATGTTTTAAAATTGAAATTCAAATTCAAATTTGTAATTTGACAGGGTGATAAGCCAAACAAACCAATACCTAGTAAGAAAATAAGTACCTTTTTGCGAGAACTACTTAAGTCTTAAATTAAGTTGTGCTTTTAAATTCTAAAGCCAAGACAGTAAGCCTGATTTATATTCAATTGCTGCACCTTCCCGGCTTTATTGAAAGATATTCCTCAAATATCCATTTAGCAGAGTGACAAGTTTTCTTTGAGGCTCATTTTCAGTTATTTATATTAAAGGTCCACATCTCTTTTTGTTAATTCCAAACTCACATCCTACTTTCACTTGATGGTAATGTTACTCCTACTGCATAGTATGACTCCACATCTATTGTAAACTTTTACCATTTTGAACAATTCTTATTCCTCCCAGGGTACAGTGGGAGAGAGAAAATAAGTCTTTCAAAATTTTACACTGATAAAATATTCTCCCCTTCCAAAAGCTCTCTCATTGCTGTGACAACAGAAGAGTGGCAAGAAATATTTTAGGACTGCTAAATGTGAATGTTTAATAAAACAAGTGATTTCCAAGGCCAGGTCAGCTACTGCTAAGTATATGTGATCAACCATTATATTTCGGTAGTGTACTGGCCACGGCATGATCCTTTACCACGGGAACTGCAACATGTTGCCTAATCCAAGTAAACCAAATAACTGATGAACTAAGCAGAGATACTCCCAGGAACTCTTTTTCTAGAAACCACACACAGAATGCCAGACTGGTATAACAAAACTGAATGAACCACTGAGAATGAAAGAGAGGACCCATAAGGTTTTCACCTGATATACTACTAACCGTTGGTGGGGCTGAAGCACAGCGAAGGTTTCAAGTTTATTCAACATGTCCGATAAGCAGCACCACAAGGCATAAGTGCCTTCTCAAAAATGGAACTTCCAGGCTAGTTCTCATACATATTTCTAGCCTCTGCTGCAACAGGAAAACTATTCTTAAAATGATATAGAAGGAATCAGAAAAATTCATTTTAATCATCTCAGACTACCAACTATTATGGCCCTGGTGCCAAACTACTCAGTCTCTCCACAAAAAGCCTAATCAAAATCAGCTACTGTACCTCAAGACACTTATTCCGGGGACTAGCATTCTACAAAAACTTGCTATCAAGGAGACCAGCCTCAAAGCAAGGAACATTCAAAGTACTGAACTTAATGCAAGAACTCAAAAAGCACTCTCCGGGTCATCACTGCTTCCCTTATGTGTTAAGTTTCAGCAACAGAGTGAAAGCAACTTTTTGCAAGTTTCATATTTCTGCTCCTGCTGTGAACAGAGACACGTGTATACATTTATGTTATTGAGGACTTTGGAAGTGAGATTTTTTTGCTCTCTAACAGCAAGTAGCCCATGCAAGTTTTTTTTTGTTTTTTTTTTTTAAATCAAATGAGATTCATTTTTTGTTGCTGCTCTCCAACCTCCACCTGACACAATGCACAAAGTCCACTCTCAACAGGCTTCAGTGTCATATCTTTTAAATGCAGGCCTAGATAATAATACCTAGCTCTTACATAGCATGTTCAATCAGTAGATATCAAAGATATCAAAAGAGGTCAGTATAATTGTCCCCAATTTACAGCTGGGGAAACAGGGAGGTGAAGTGACATGCCCATGGTCAACAAACAGGAGAGTGGCAGGGCTGGGAATAAAACTCAGGTCTCCTGACTCCCAGTTGAGTGCTCTATCCAATAGGCCATTTAAGTACAAGCTCTCTAAATGTACAAATATCTTACTGCAGGCTCATGGGCAGAAGTCAAACACATTGTGAGTTTTCACCCAGAGGTGCAAAGATTCATTCGAAGTGTAAAGAAACAGACTGATACTCATGTCTTCAACAGTTAGTTTTTAGGGCACTGATGGAACCTGCCTTTAAGTTACTCAGGGAAGTGCTAGATCATCTGCTTTAAAAAAAAAAAATAGTACTCTTGTTAGCAACTTACTCCATCTGATATAGAACTATGAAACAATTCTCAGTATCCTCAAATCACATTCCATCAAGTAAAACTAATACAGCATACTCCCAATTATCCAAATAGCAGGAGGGACTCAGGATTTTATTCAGATAATCAGAAGTTCAGATTATCAATAAGGTAGGAGCAGCAGCACAGGAAGCCCTCTACAGTTCCACGGTCACAGGTCTGTCTGCTCACTCACTCCAGTGATAGTGAAGCTACAGAAGACTGTGCTGCCATTCCTGCCTCTCCATTATTGCAGGCACAAGCTGCAGGAGGGAGGCTGAGGTCCTGGCAGAGCAGAGCCGAGACCCTCAGCCCAGACTCTGCTCTTTCCCACCAGGACCACAGCCTTTCCTGCACCTCCAAATAGCCCCAGAGGGGGGTACCTGCGCTGCTGCAGGAACCATTCACAGTAAGATAGCCTTCCCTGCAGCTGACATGCCAAACCCGTGGGAAAAAAGCATGAAATTGGGCTTGGTTTTGGCTTAATTGGCTTGTGAGTTGCTTGTTGGCTAGTCTTTAGCTTGTTGTTTCTTTTTTGATTGGCTCCCAGCAAGCAGAGGCAAAGGGGGGCAAGCAGGGGCAAAGGGGCAAAGAGACTCCGGGGTGCATAGCGGGCTCACCACAGTCCCAGACTGCACACCGGGGGATCTAGTTACAAACTATTGGGGTTCTTAGGGATTGGCTTGTTTTGGTCTTATTTTGAAATGGGATTAGCTTGATTTTTGGCTTACTGTGAAAGTCAGGGTGCTTATTTACCAGATGCTCTGGTATGCAAATCCCTTCCCAGCATGAGGGACTAGGTTCAGATAACAAGATTTTGGAAAAATCAGGTCTATACTGCACAATAGTACCACAGTTTATTTCAAAATTGGGTATCTTAATTTTATATATTACACACATCTCCATACCCAAAAACCCTAACCAAAATTATGACAAGGAAGTGAAATGGCATATGCTAGATATCATGAAAACCGCAAAGATAAAAGAACCTCCATTTCAATCAAAATTATAACCCCTATTTTAGCATGAACAACATCAAAAGCATTAATAGAATTATCTAATCCTTTTCTAAATTTAGCTCCGGTATTTGACTGTAACTTCTTGAAGCAATGAATTCAACTCCAGGGGCTATGTGCATGGAACAGTATTTCTGATTTGTTCTAAGTTTACATGACCGATTTCACTGAGAGCCCCCCGCCCACACTTTGTATTACAAGACAATGTAGAAATACAATCTAGAATTTTAAATATTTCAGGCAAGCTTTTCCAACTTCTTTCAAAGCTAAAACCTATTTTTTTATGATCTCTAGGCATCTTTAACTATCACCATACTTCAAGCCACCTTCTCCAGACATGTTTGGGCTCTTAAGTGTCAAACTAGATGTTACTCCAAGCAAGACTATACTCAGTTATGCCAACATATATTTTCTGTGTTATTCTTTATCTTTTTAAAAATTCACTCAAGTATCTAATATACTTTTTTTTGCCACCACAGCTGCATACAAGAAAGACTTCTCCAAACCTCGCTGCCAACTGTATTCAAGTTGAATACCATGTGCTGGTAGTTTCATTTCTAAATTAAATGATTTAAAGCATAATAAAGTCAAGGGGGAAGGACTCCCTCCCCGAAAGCCCACATCCCATTATTCAAAACATAGGCAAAATGAATTTTACAAAACAAAATTTTATCAAAACTTTCACTTTTGGGCTAAAAAGCACAAGAAAGCTTCACTGAAAGCTCTTCTCCCCTCAGAAATCAATGCCCAAATACATTATAATCAAGTATGTTATAATCAAAGATTGTTATAAATACCCACCACCCCAAGAATAAATTGCATCTTTGTTATATCAGAAATTAAGTTTTATAACTTAAGGGGGGAAAAAAAGTGGAATTTCTTAACTACAATATACCATACTCGTGTTTCTACCTTCCTATTTTCAGTAAGAACTGTGCAAAATGCTACAACTTGTATTACTCGGCAAACTTTCTGTTGATTTTGTGTGAAATTAATGTGTCTGTGTTTGGTTTACTTTAAGATCACAGTTGTCTCATTTGAGAACTTCCAGTATGGGTGGAGAAAGTTAATACCAATCTATCATTAGTCCCTTAACGGTTCATATATTTCATAATTTTCCTTACTATTTTAGTATGAACTAAGCTCTCCTCAGCCTTTTCTTCCAACTTGATTTTGCAACTGGCAAGATGAGTATATTTCAATCCTTTAAATGGCTAGTGCTTTAGAAGTTTACAAGACAGCTATCAATCAAATAACTAAACTGGCCAGAAGTTTATAAGGATACCAACCACCTCATTCAGCAACGAACCATTAGAGGACAGCGCTGCATTGAAACAGCCACTCCCTTAGCTAAGGAACTAGGATTCCCAGCACAGTGCTCTCTTTGGACTATGCTTCAAGGTTCTGTTTTCCATAGTGGCCTTAAACAGTAAAAAAGGTCAGTTTCATTCCCAAACTATGATTAGGAGAACTTGAGAGAAATCTAGGATCATGTATAGATAGTGTTTCTCAAGCATCTGGAGGTGGGATAAAGTGAGCAACACAACTCCTGTTAATTCCAATGAAAGAAGAAGGTAGCCCTTTGACAACAAATACTCTAAATATTTATTGATAAAATTTTCTATCTGAATAAATAGTAAGACATACCACTATTACAAACATAACTTGTCACACTATTTTCAGCTTTAATAAATGTAACAGCAGTCAGTATCAAATACACCTACAGTATTCCTAACTTGACAAAGCAGTACAACCCATCAATTACTCAATTTTGAGTTCTGTCCTAATTGTGTGATTATGAGATGACAATGGTCACAACACTTCCCTGTAAATACTGATTGGTCAAAGTTTTTTAAATGTTGAATTTTATTTTTTCTTAACACATCTGTACAAATCATTGTTAGTTTATCATACATTTCATTTCATTGCTACTACAAAAAATTATAGAATTTTATTAAAGCTAATGTTAAAATTCTATAATGCACAGGTTAAGGAAAGAGTGTCTGTTCATCTTACTAAAGATTATTTTGGGACAATAATCACTTGGTGAAACTCTATAGCCTGTGTTGTGAATGAGGTGTCACATTTTTGGCCTTAAAAAAAAATCAGTGACTATTCACTGAACTTTATTCAACTTCACATTGAATGATATATCTATCTCAGTACACACTACTAACACTTAGCATACAAACACATTAAGCATAAAAGAGTTCATTTTATAAATAATAAAATCACAATTGTGCACATAACCATTTTCATCAAATTTTCCCTGTGCAATCTAATATTTTGATTTTTTAAAATGCAACTAGTATGACTATTTTCTGTTATTTTTATTCAGGAACATTTACTTCACAGTGAAGTCTGAGACTGCACAATTCAATACTAATCCGCCACAAATCCTGTTGGCACTTTGGGCAGAGCCAAAAGATGACCCAATCTAGGCACACTCAAAAAAGCAGTCATATTACATTTGAGTTCAAATCCTGCCTACACAAAAAGAAATAGCCTGGGCCAATTTTGGCAACACATCTTGAAGGCAGGGGGATGGATTTAACAGTGAGCTATTTTTACTCTTAAATTCAACCTTCTCGATTTGCAGTAATGCATATCCTGTAGCTTTCAACATTACCAATAGCAAGGCAGTGATTACAAAGCATACTATTGAACTCCAATACTTATTTGATATGGTTCTAATAATCATAAGAAATCCCAGAAGGACATCTATACTTGTCAAACTAGAAAGTGTTTCCTTGCAATATTTTATGTAACCTGAACATGTTAATCTTCATGAATACTGGTTATAACAGGAGGCAATTTTACACTCTTCTAATGAGTTTAGATTACAAATCAGACTGATAATGAGAAATGAAATTTGATCTGCTATACTGATCATTACTGGTAACTGGGTGATTTCAGTCTATTTATTTATGTTTTTATTCTAGCCCGAAACATAACAAAATCAGGAACAAAATGGAAAAACACCACCACTGTACTCTTGCTCATATTTGTAATGATACTTTGTTTACACTTTCCAGTAAGTGACCTTTTCAATAAAAACAACTGGATTTCACATTCCTGTAACAAGATCTTCAATGAAGAACATGAATCAAGAATAAGCCCTACTCAAAAGAAAACATTTTTTTAAATCTTAAAATATTCCTATGCAATGCCAATAAGTTATTTTAAATATACACCCTAAATAAGATACTGGTTGATAATCCTTTAAAGGGCCACTATCAAGTCAATTACTCCCAAATTCAGGCTCAGTAAACAGAAATGTTCATACCTTTTTTTTAAAATTCCAGTGAAGAGACTATATTTAAACACTCCTCTGCAGTGTTTGCAACTAATAGAGCAGTATTATGCTAATGTAAGAGAGCCAGAAAATGAAGGTGACTAATCTATTTTCATTGTCCAAATTGAGGAAAGGTAAAAAATCTTCATTATAAAATCTGAATTTTAGGTTTTTTTCATTTTTAATAATTTGATATGTTAGTAACTAAAGGATTTTTTTAAAATTTAAAAGGAGTGAGAAAATATTTGGTGATATAAATATACAAACTACTCAAAATTAAATGTGTGTAATATTCCATTGTTACTTGAAAGACTTAGAACAAGTAGTAATGTTTTACCAGCATGGCCAGGAGCACAGCTATTAAATACTAGCAAAACGAGTGACTTGTTAATGCAGTGTTGTAGCCAAGTGATTCCCAGGATATTAAGAGACACAAGGTGGGTGAGGTAACATCTTTTATTGGACTAACTTCTATTGTGAGTCAGGGCTAGTCCACACTAACCCCCCAGTTCGAACTAAGATACGCAAATTCAGCTACGTGAATATCATAGCTGAAGTTGAAATACCTTAGTTCGAACTACAAGGTACTTACCGCGCGGGTCTACACGCAGCAGGCAGGCTCCGCCGTCGACTCCGCTTACTCCTCTTGCGGAGCAGGAGTACCAGCGTCGACGGTGAGCACTTCCGGGATCGATTTATCGCATCTAGACAAGACGCGATAAATCGATCCCAGAAGATCGATTGCTTACCGCCGAACCTGGAGGTAAGTATAGACGTACCCTCAGAAAAGCTTTCGAGCTTACACTGGGCTCTACTTCAGGTCTGGGAAATGTACTTGTTAATGGTGAACCCTGACACAACATTTGAAGAAATGTAGGTAGTGTATGCAAAACACATACTTTGTTTATTATTGACAATTATATTTTTAAAAGCTGGAGCAGCTCTTAGATAAGAAAAAAAGGACTGACACGTAAAAAGTAACTCCAATTAAACTCTCACAATCATAAATACCTTTTAAAGGTTAAAAAAAAGCCTTTATCAATTTAATGAAGACCATGCTGAGATCCCATGGCAATTCAGAGCTTTAACAACAATTACTAAATGTATCAGTATCTGCATGGTTGACGTGAAAGAGCCTTAACTATACAGTGAAGTTGTTCCACTTTCCAAACTAGTGGATTTTAAGCAAATAATATATTTTCAATCTTCCGATCAAATACCAAGGCACTATAGCTGTACCTTCTCGGATCTCAAGTTATAAACAAAATGTTTTAGGCTGATAGATGGAAGAATACACTGGTTTAGGAAGGTAGTATGGTTCAGTGGATAAAGCATCTGACTAAGAGGCAAGTGACCTGGGTTCCATTCTCAGCACTGTCAGTGGCTCATTCAGGAAATCACGTCAACTTTGTGCCTCAGTTTCCCCATTTGTTAAAAAAGGTTTTAATTATACTTCCTTTCATCAAGTGTTTTGAGATCTACTTATGAGAACAACCATGTAATGAGTAAATCTGATGACTGCCAAAATCTCATAGGATCAACTATTGCCCACTACATCAGAAGAGAAAACTAGTTTTGCCTCAGCAAGCAAGAGGCTATTAAGACTGAAATATCTAGGGGCTACAAATACTGGATGCTAGTCTTTCATTCATTGCGGGGGGGAGGGGGGGATATTTCATACATCAGCCACCATCAGATATTTTCTTCAACCTACATGAACCCCAAATGGTAACACCTTTCCATTCAGACCTTATGCAGCAATTGTTAAGGTTCTGAGTAATTAAATCAGTTAGCGAAGATGCTGACCATCTTTCTCATCTGTAAAGAAAGCAAAAACCAGGAACATTTTACTGGACGCTGCTCAGAGCTTCCTGACAAGACTGGTACATGCTTATTTTTGAATGCAACTCACTGCTTATGCCAAAGTATGTTAACACATATCATACCCTCATTCAACTATCACCAATGTCAGAAAGTAAATCCTTTGGGAGCAAAAAAATAACCTGTTTTTGTTCTGGACTCTGTAAAAATCCCAATCTGGATGTCTAGTGTGCACATCAAATGTTTGATTTTAGGAATGCTATATCAATCAACCACTTTCTTTTCTGCCCCATCAAAAGAACTTCAGCAAATCAGTGGCAATCACAGTAAAACACTATTCTTTTTACCAACGCAATACACTTTTGCCACATTGGATTTGAAAGAGAACCTCTTTTAAGGTACATTACCTATTATCAGCTTGTCTAAGTGGTATAAAAGGAGAATATATTACTTACAATCTCTTCCCCGCCCCCAGCTTTCTAAGTTATATTATTGGAGAAACAGTGTTTTGTAATACACAAACATGGTTGTTAATTGCACATTGTTCTGATGTATTTTAACATAAAAGTACACATACTGAGATGGCATGTAGAGTCAGTGAACTGACCTGCTGTATCTGAAATGCAATAGGTTTGGTCCTTCTATACAGTCATCGAAGGCCCCATTTTGCTTCATGTTCTATTTAAATATTCCCTTCCACAAAAGTCTTTCCAACACCTGTACTTATCTAAATAAAGTTTAAGTTTACACTTAAAATAATTCATATATCTCCCATTCTGAAGATACATCCTGAGACTATTTCTTTGCTTACTCATATCTGTCCTATAGATTTTGCAATCCAATGATGATTCAAGGACAGCATCTCTTACATCTCAACAGTTCTGTTTATACCCAGTAAATGTTGCTTACTTTTGGCTAAGTGAGACATTCTAGGTTGATATGCCTGCAATTGTACATACTAGCTTTGGTTTAGTATGCATGCGTGTACCCTCTTTCTACTCTTCTTGGGAGACAACAGGGTATTGAAATGTATAATACAGTGCAGCCATTCTCTAAGAGCATGTACAATTCTGGGGCGTGCTAACTCAGAGAGACTTTATAAAACCTGGCAGTATTTTAACAATATAGAAAGAAAAAAAAAACCTCTACAATTTTGGGTGTATCAGAAAATATGCAATTAAAAAAGTTCTACCAAAAATATTAAAGTGAGCGCATTCCTGTAGGTTTCTTTTTAATTGACTAAATGGGTAGAGAATAATTCAAATCTCTGATATGAAAATTATAGTTTGTTATAAAACTCTCTTCTCTAATAAGCAAGCTTTAAGCACTGTTGAGAAAATGTGGGCTACCTAAAGCTATTTTTCAGGAACACAGTTGTTCTCTGTAAGATACAAGATCCCATCAGTTTATTCTGCTAGCCCATTTAAAGGGTCCTACAAATAAGCCACCAAAATGATTCTAAAATTTCCCAAAGAACACAAGAAAAGACTGCCCTGCTCCCCAAAATACTATACATAGAAAATGAATGTGAAAAATTAACACTGTTAAAAGTAAAAAGTTAAATACAAAGAAAGATTAAAGGATTAGCTAAGAAGTACAAAAACTGCTGATGCTATTTGAAGAATTAAGGAATTTATATTTATGCAATTAGGTTTATTTATATTTTCCCAAATTAACAGTAACCATTTTGTTTCAGAGTAAAAGCTTTAACTAATAAATTGTTACACTTAGTGCCCATTGTCAATCTGTGGGCACTGAAAATTACCACATAATTATGACTATCACAGCACAACTTTCTTTTGGTCCTCACCTTCCAAGGGGCCTGTCGTCCTAGCAACTGAATGTGTGTCTGTTCAGAACCCCCCTCGCTATTAAAGCTGGGGTTTATCAGAGAACAGCGTAATTAATCAGAACCTATTTTAACGGAACTGTTTTAAGCCAGTCTTAGTAACACTACATAGCGAGCTCCCCACAAATAAATATCTGACACACAGAAGCTTTTGCAATTCTCACATTCCTTTTCTTCATTACCAAAAGTTAATGAACTGCCTGCTGAGACACTCTGAAGGATTAACCTAAAACTGCTCTGAAAGACGCCAGCATCGTGTCATCTGCCCTCCCAAAAGGGTCAAACTCCATCTGGGAAAGGAGCGTGCCGTTGCAGATCCCCTAGTGATACCAGCAGATAATGGTGCAAAATAGCACCACTCCCTCTCCGCTACAAACCCTTGTTAACAGCTGGGCTTAACCCAGCCGCAAGCAGAGCGCGCCTACGGACAGGGAACAAATAGACTTGAGGACACCCTAGGAAAGGGGGAGCGTCTCTCCTCACACATGCTGCATCCCCCTTCCCCCCGGCCTCTCCTACCTGCTCCCCGGGGAAGACGCGCCACGCAGGTTTTGGTTTGGGGTAGGGGACAATCCCCGCTGTGAGCCCCCCGTCACTCCCGCCGGTGCCCAGAGACCCGCCCCGAGAGCGGACAGGGCAGAGATGCAGCGCGTCCCCCACCAGTTCCCGGGCGATGGAGGCCGGGCTGCCCCGTCCCCTCGGCTGGGCAGTCTGGGGAGGTTTAAGGGCCTGGCTGCGGCGCAGCCGCTCCCGGCGGGAGGGCGGAGGGGCCCGGCTCCCCGCTCCAGGCACTAGGTGGGGGCGGCATGCAGCGCGGGGCGGCTGCTGCGGCACCTGCCCGCCTCTCCCCGGGAGCGGCCTGGGTCGGAGCCGGGCCCGCGGAGGCGGCGCAGGCCGGGCCCGAGACACACGATTCCCTGCGGGATCTCAAGATGGCGGCGGCGGAGCCGCGTCCCGGTCACCGGCTCTGGTTCTCCGCTCCGCAGGGAGACCGGGACGGGGCCTTGCCGCCGCCGCGACCCCGGGGAAGTCGATACCCACGCAGGGGCAACCCGGGCCCGGCTCCCACCCACCCCGCAGCCTCTCGGCACCGGGCGACTCGGCCCCCACCGCTCGTACCTTTGAATTTGAGGTCGGTGGGCGGATCGAGCACCAAGATCTGCTCGTGCTTAGCCAGAGTCCCAGCGGCCGCCATCTCGCTCGCTCGCTCGCTGCCGCGGGGGGAGGGGAGGAGGAGCCGGGCAGAGGCGCCGCTCGCTCACGCCGGGGAAGGGGAGCAGGTCTGGCCGAACTCGGCTGGGGTCCGGACCGAGCGGCCGCCGCCTCGTTCCCCCTCCGTGGGCGCGCGTGCTCCTCTCCCCCTTTTCCTCCAAGAATTGACTCAACCCCCGCGGCGGTCGCGCGCACTGCGATCAAACGCCAACCTCGCCGCGGGCACGAGGGCGGCGATGGCAGTGGCAGAACCCAACCGGCGCATGCGCGCTTCCTCCCCTCTCTCTTCTTCCGCCCCCCCCGTCCGTTGACAGTTCGCTAGACTTGGCCTCACGGCCCAGCAGTCACGCGCAGCCTCTGCTGAAGCAGCAGGGGGCGCGTGAGCTGGAAGAGACAGACGGGGAGCGGTTCGGGGGGAAGGAAAGAAGAGCGCATGCGCAACGTATAGAGGCGGAGGAAGTTGGTGTTCGACGTGGCCAAAGTTCCATCTGAAGACTATAGATCCCAGCATTCAATACTCTGCAGGCGGTGGAAGCATTGCATGCTAGGAATAGTAGTCTTGAAGGGCCACATCAGTGCACAAGGGGCGGGTAGTTTAAATTGGCTTCTCCTTTATGCAAATGATGCCTGGTAAAAGGGGGAGATTAGTCCCCTGCTGAAGGTAGCACTGGGTGGAGCAGGTTGAGCGTCTGTCTTAGGAAAAGGTCGGTGCAAAGGAAAATAAGCTCACATTGCTATAGATGTGCAAACTGGAGCTTGGGCTTTTCAATGGTCCAGTGTAGTCAGTCCTCAGCTGGGCAAAAACTCGACTGTCCCAGGATGTAAGAATATGGCCTCATTCATATCAGAGAGTGTCCAATAGCTAAAGTTAATACAGGCAACAGTTTAATTGTAGATAGAAAGCAGGGCAATTCATCCCACTTCTCCTGACTTTAAACATAAAGTAAATTCCTAGACAGAAAATGTATTTTTCCCTTTCACTCTCACCATTGCCTTCCCCGCTCTCCTTTCTAAGGTTTGCATTTTATACTTGTACTTAAAAATAGTACTCTCAATGGATAACAAGACCTAGGATAACATTATTTACTAACAGTGTAGGAGAAAATAAGGCTAAATCAAAAGATTATTAAAATAACGTGAACAACCATAATCCATTCAACCCCTCCCAAACCAGATGAGGACTGTACCAAACTTATTTACAGTAAAACATTTCAAGTTGTCTCCTTATCAATATCTATTAAGAGTTTTCCACTTTTTCCCTATATTCTTTCAGTGTGTGTTTTTCTCCCTCAGTTCGAGTTACACACAGACTGGTAGGTAAAAATATCTTCTCTGTCATGTTCTTTTATTTTTCTCTTCTTTACAAGGATACTTATTCTATTACATTCCCTCTTTCCCCTTTATTCGTCTTTGTATTCACTAATCTACCAAAGCTCAACACATACTGTAAGCTGTCCAGAGGAGACAACTAGCCCCTCAAAATTCCAATCAGATCAGAATTTTTGTTATGTCATTCTTGACTGAGAGGAATACCCTGATGGCCTCCCAATTACTCAGATTTGTCTCTATTTGCAGAACTTCAAAGGCCTAACTTTCTAAGGACCAAGAGTTGGGGAACAATTGTAAAATTTCAACTGACACAGACTATTCCATTCCCACCATTCCATCCTTTTTCCTTTTAAAGAGGTACAAAATAACAATAAATTACACACATTCAAAGTAATAATAAGTAGATTCAGAAGAGATAAATACCTTCCATTTTCAAGTTCTTAGACACAAATCATCAAAACAAAACACTGAGGGGAAGAAAGGCTGGGATTATGTCCTGTTGATGTCTCTCCTTAATATGGTTACAGATTTTACACTTTTGCAATCATGGTTTCCACCACCGACATCTTGTTATGTGTGGCTGCATCTGAGATAGATGTAGTATTTGTCGATGTGTGAATATCATTTTTTTTTTCCGTTCCCACCATCATCATGCTAAGAGTGAGTGAATGGATTGTGCCTGGGTGGGAGATGTAGCAAAGCAAGCATAGATGTATTATGTGATTCTTGTAGGGTTCACTTAGTCTTGTAGTAATAGCAAAATTGGTACATAGGTGCAGTATGGGTGGATTCATGGAATTATGTAAGAACCTTTACTTGTTAATGTTCTCTCTTTTGTTCAAATACAAAATTCAAATCTCTGGGGCCTTGCTGACCTGCTGTTATTTGTTGTCTTCTGAAATATAAAGTTATGCTTGGGATACATATGAGTTACAGTGTACTATTGGTGTAATTTATTTGGTTGTTAATGAGCTCACAGTGTAGTTTTAAGCTGCCTAGCTGTATTGTAAATCAAAGATAAATCTGAAGTCCACACTATTACCGTAGATTTATAGCATTATTAATTTTTTTAAATTTACCAGTCTAGAAAAATGGTTTGTTGTACATCCTTGAGGTTTTTTCAACCACTGTGTATTTATTTTTATAATAGTGGCATTACATAAACATACAACATAATTCTAAAATTCAACTGGCAAAAACAAAAACAAAAAATACACACTTGGGAAATAATCAGTAAGATAACAGTTAAAGGGGTTCTGTCAAATAGCATGGGCCTAAAATTCAATGTACCTTAATATTTCTAATATTTGAGACCTCCTCCTGCTCTCATTGAAGACTAAAGTAGTTCTTTCATTGACTTCAGTTGGGCCCCCTTTTTAATCCATTAGTTTGATGCTAATTTTTGTTTAAAGTATGGAAGATATGAAGAAATCAGGCAATAGCATTTTTGTTGCTTCCATCAACTTGGTTCTAAAGCAACAGTTAATGAATCAACCCTATTCCACTAACCCTACGTCAATTTCCACTGTGCTGAAATCCATTAGAAAGCCAGGGATACATCCATGTTTGTCAAATGAAAAAGGAGAAAGTTGTTGAGGTAATACATTCTTAGCCAAATGTTCAGAAACTGACGCTTATATTGCACACGCTTTATGGATGGAAATAGACAATTGACTATTGAGTATGTAATCTACTAGCTGTGCACCACTTCCCTATACCGGATGGATTATCAGATCACATGAAATATTTATCAGTAGCCACAAAGAAGATCTAAATCAGGGATCGGCAACCTTTGGCACACGGCTCACCAGGGTAACACCCCTGGCGGGCCGGTTTGTTTACCTGCCGCATCCGCAGGTTCAGCCGATCGCGGCTCCCAATGGCCGCAGTTCGCCGTCCCAGGCTAATGGGGACTGCAGGAAGTGGCGCAGGCCGAGAGATGTGCTGGAGGTCAAGAGGCAGGAATCAGAGTCAGGCTGGAGTTGGAGACTGGACATCAGAGGTAGAAATCAGGCTCAGAGACAGGCTGGAGCCAGAGATCAGGAGACAAAGCAGGCCAAAGTCTCTGTGGTTTCGCAGACAACTTTCTGGGCCAACTCCTGGGGTTAATTCAGGCACTTGGCCAACCAGAGGACCTCAGGGTACTGTCTCTCTGGGTTTCTTGAGCAATACATCCTGCTGCGCCTACTCTCCACAGTGTTCCCTGGCTATACCTCCACATGACCTCCCAGTATCACTGTGGGAACAATGGCAGCAGGTTTGTATAATTTTTGGTGGTGTCCAGAACGGGTCCAAGTCCCCCCCAGTTCCACACCCCACACGTGCCTTGTAAGCTGATATATATTTTTTTAAATAATGTAAAAATGGACTGGAAACAGTAAGCATTTAACAGTTTCCCTATATTGCACAATGTGGGGTAGGGTGGGGGGATGAGGGCTCTGGCTGTGGGTGCGGGCTCTGCGGTGGGGCTGGGGATGAGGGGTTTGGGGTGTGGGAGAAGGCTCAGGGCTAGGACAGAGGGTTGGGGTGTTGGGGGATGAGGGCTCTGGCTGGGGATGAGGGGTTTGGGGTGTGGGAGGGGCTCAGGGCTAGGGCAGAGGGTTGGGGTATGGGCTGAAGCCAGGGATGAGGATTTCATGGTGCAGGAGGGTGCTCAGGTTGGGGTGCGGGGGGTGGGTGAGGGCTCCAGGGCCCCAGGACTCCACAGTCCCCCCAGCCCTCTCCCTGCTGGCAGCAGCAAGCTCTGGGGTAGGGCTCCCCTCCCCCCCCCGCCCCCAGCAGCACACTCACCTAACACTGACACTGCACGTGCTCCTAGGGGCCTCACCTGTGGTGGGTGCCAGGAGGAGGGGGCTGCCATCACGTGTGGCCTTCTCCCCTGCTGCAGCCTGCTGTCCCTCACTGTAGCCTCATGAGAAATGGGGCTGCCCCCTGCATGGGGCAGGAGTGGTGGCAGTGGGCAGGGGTGGGAAGCGTGGATATCACAGTCGGAAACTCACCCAAGCCCCAGCAGCTGCTCAGGTGAGGTCCAGACTCCATCTCCCGAAAGCCACTTTGGCATTGCCTCCTGATGGGTGCCGGGGCAACAGGAGGTCTGCCAATCATGTGTGCACTTCCTCCCCTCCTACCTCCGCAGGTGCAGCAGCCACCTCAGCCTGCCACCGGCACTGCTCTTGTATTGTAGGCAGCAGTGGCTGCCGGCGGTGGCGAGGGAACGCAGTGCGGAGCGGCAGGGCAGCCACCCACTTGAGGCAGTGATGCTCCAGGGCCCAGGGGAGGCATGTGGGGGTCGGGGGACGCTCTGGAGGAAGCACATGGTGGTGGCAGAAAGGGCCGGGGGAGAGACCCCGCTCCGAATATTGGTGGAGCTGGGCCTCTGGGCCCTGAATATTCCTGGAGCCTGGGCACCACAGCCCCTTACAACTTGCTGCCCCTGTGTGGGAATAGCAACTGTCCTATGCTCTGCAGACACAGGTTTTAGTCCCTGGGCTCTTACAACTTGGGAATGAGGGCTGAGGTGTGGGAATGTGCAATAGGGCTGTCAAGTGCATGAGTATTACACAAGATTTATGATACTTGGCACTCTGCACGGTGTTCCAAGGAGAACATGCTAAATAGGTGAAGAAATAGCCATGCACTATAGCCAATTAAAGTAATAATGAGACAAGCAGACTAGTATCAAAATAACTCTGTTGGCAACTGAGAATCTAAGGCCTTGTCTTTACTAGCTTTTTTCTTGAAATTTCTCCCTTTGTTACTACTGGTTTAGTTCCACTACAATTGTAGCAATGGTGGCTAACAGTATTTTAACCACCATGTCAAGCTCTGAGTAGTGTTAGATGGAAGGGTTAAAATTACTGGTAGCTGCTTTGTCAGGAAATTTTAGGGAAATAAGTCTAGGTTGGACACAGCCTAAAGGGTGACCAATCAAAGCTCTCAGCTCAAACAGATAGTTTGGATCAACTTTCTGAAGACCTTTATAAATTAAGAGGAGCAAGTTGAGGTTAATGCTGATTCTGATGGCAGCTAGCATAACAGAGCTAAAACTGGAGTTCAGTTCCCACTCTTATAATCTGCGCAGAGACAAGCAGTTTGCTAGACTAGACTCCAGCCAAACCCTTACATTTCTAACAATGAATAAAAGCAGGATTATAGAGCGACCAAAAGACAAAGTAAAATAAGTAGGTGATTGAAGCTGGTATCCAGATCAGACAAGCAGTCCTAAAGTGTGGTTCTAGTCTGAGACGTGACTCTGTAAAAATTGTATTGTTGGGTTCCATATTAATTGCATCTCTATTATTTATTAATCATTCTAATTATTATTTTTTCTTGTATTATTGTAGTGCCAAGAAGCCCCAGTCATGGACAAGGACTCTGCAGTGCCAGGTAGTATCCAAATATATCATTTTCATAACAAATTTGATATATTAACAAATAAAACTGTGTTTTTTCTAAGTGGCAGCCTTGAAAACTCACACTGGGAACTGGAAGTCAAGCTTCAGATTTTCTTCTCTGACATCTAGTAATCTGTAATGCTCATTCTGCCCTTGGTTTCACCTGTCCATTGGGTCACATTCTGCTTTCATATGTAGTTAGTGCAGCTTAGTTTGATTGTCTTCAAATTATGTCCACAGTCCTCCTTAGTGCTCAAAGGGGTTGCACAGGTGCAACTAAGTACTGTATCTGCGGTGGGCCTGCACATTCCCAAGGGTCTGTGCCACATCGTGTTAAAATCAACGAGTCTTTCCATTGACTTCAGTGAGCATTGGATCAGGCCTTATTTGAATGTGTAATATGGAGCTGCAGTTGGAATTCAGTTACCAGTTCTGTTGATTGTATTTGAGAATGAGTGGAATAACAACCTCTCTCCCAGAAGTGTGTAGGCTCTGCAGTACTTACAGGAGAAGACAAACAAAAAAGGTAAAGAGCCCTTACTTTTGTCACTAAATTAAGCAGAGCTGTGACCTAATATATATGGGGAACAGATCCATCGAGTAAAACATACCATTAATAAAGCAACTTCTTGTGACGTTACACCCCATAATGCTTTATGGGAACATGCTTATGATTGTATATATGACATAACTGGAATATGTTTTATGCTACATATGCCATGTAACATATCTCTGTAAAGATTATGATCTACTAAACACATTCATCCTATTTGTATGCATGTATCATTTTTGTATTTGAAGTTATGAATATTGGCTATGTACTTGTTTAAATTTAAGTAGCCTCAGTGAAGCAGTTGGTCAGCTTCCTGAGAAAAGACTATTCTCCGTAAGTGCCCAATCAAAAAACACTTAAGCCAACAATGAACTTGAAGACATCAATTCACATCTGAGCTTTCCCAGGAATGTGGCCTGGCTGGTAAGGAACTCAGTCATGCATGGACATGTGACTTGCCCATGTGACTCCAAAACTCCATTTTGTAGCTGGATTCTACACAGGGGGAGAGAGGGGTCTCCCACAAGAGAAAGTCTGTTTAAACCCCTGGGAGACCCCTCCATTTTGTCTTCAGCTGGCTCAAGAGATAGCCTCTCCACCCCCAAAGGATACCTGAAAGACCCTGGAACAAAGGACAGTAACCATGGGGGTGTGAGTGATTGCTGGACCCAGACTAGAAGGAGGCTAGTCTGTAAAAGAAGCTTACTGGAACATCTCTGAGGGTGAGATTTCATCTGTAATCACTTTCTTACTGTATTAGGCATAGGCTTGCATGTTTTATTTTATTTTGCTTGGTAATTCACTTTGTTCTGTCTGTTATTACTTGGAACCACTTAAATCCTACCTTTTGTATTTAATAAAATCACTTTTTACTTATTAATTAACCCAGAGTATGTATTAATACGTGGAGGGACAAACAGCTGTGCATACCTCTATCAGTGTTATAGAGGGCGAACAATTTATGAGTTTATCCTGTATAAGCTTTATACAGGGTAAAACGGATTTATTTGGGGTTTGGACCCCATTGGGAGTTGGGCATCCGAGTGTTGGAGACAGGAACACTTCTTAAGCTGTTTTCAGTTAAGCCTGCAGCTGTTGGGGGACGTGGTTCAGACCTGGGTCTGGGTTTGCAGCAGACTAGCGAGTCTGGCTCAAACCAGGCAGGGCACTGAAGTCCTAAGCTGCCAGGGGAAACAGGCTCAGAGGTAGTCTCAGCACATCAGTTGGCAGTCCCAAAGGAGTTTCTGTGATCCAACCCGTCACACGTCTCACAACACTTTATGCAGTCAATATGCTGTGGGCCAAAGACAAAGTTTCTGTAATTTTCCAAATTTGGTTTGTTGCAAATGTGTTCCATGTTTACATTTAACTAGTCATAGACTAGGCTTATAGGCATTGCATTTTTACCTGAGAGATGATTTATGAAATATTCATTCCTTTGGCAGTCAGGAAAAAAAGCCTGTATAGTTCTATTGATGGGATCTTTGACAACCTTGGGTTTAATTATTTATAGAGCTACTGTGCAAGTGATACCAGTGAGAACCTGTTAGGTTGCAACATGCAATTGATACATTGTGCATAAGCGAGGACTAGCATATTCTTCCCTGAGACTTTGTTTTGATGTGTTGCAGCGTCACAGAAAAAAAAAACATTCCATAAGATTTATCTCTTTGTGGCCAAGCATTAGGAATGTGCACAAAGCTTTGGAACACGTATTCAGGTTAAACAACAAGGAGTTCTTGTGGCACCATAGAGACGAACACATTTATTTGGGCATAAGTTTTTGTGGGCTAAAACCCACTTCATCAGATGCAAGTGGGTTTTAGCCCACAAAAGCTTATGCTCAAATACATTTATTAGTCTCTAAGGTGCCACAAGGACTCCTCGTTGTTTTTGCTGATACAGACTAACATGGCTTCCACTCTGAAACTTATTCAGGATAGCAGCCATAAACTCTGCTTCCCAGTCTACAACCATTAGTTCCCTTCATGCTCCCCTTAAACCATTTTAATCTTCACTCCTATACATTGACTTAGTTTACTTAACATACAGTGATATACACTACGTTGTTTCTAAGCCTACATACCTATTACACTTTTTTAAAAAAGTTGAAAGATCATTATTAAGGTTGCAAAGTCAAGCACTCATAAACTAGGAAATGCCAGAATTAAGATTGCCTAAAGCAGAGTCCCATTATTCCATTTTTTCAGAATCACTATTTAGAATAGAGCCCATACTTCTGGAGACTTTTCTCCAAAATTCCTAGATCACGATTTCAGAAGGTGTGAGTAATCATTAGTAATTCAGTGACACAGGATAAAATAAATAAATAAATAAATAAATATGACATGTCTTCAGGTTTTTCCTTTAAGTTTGTCTCCAATGAGAAACTATATTTTAAATCTCTTAGGTTCATCTTCTGGAGGGAAAATTTAGCTGAATGGAGGTTTCTGTATGTCTCATGTGGGTCACTGATTCAAATAGTTTTAATAGGGTTCCGTAACCTCTTATTTCCCCGCCATTGGTGTGAGGTGTAGGCCTTGCCAGTTTATAATTCATGAGGCTTTCCTTTGGTTGAAATCTGACTGGGGAGAATATTAAATGAAATGCCTCTTATATCCAAGAAGTGGCTCACTTGAGTGGATCACCATAATGTAACCTTCAGGGTCCCTAACTCTTTATTTGGACAGTAGTAAATCAAGTGGAATGAACCCAAGATAAAGAGCCATGAGCTTAAAACATTAAGACAACATGGGCTTTTATGCTTTTAAAGTGTAATTGTCTTGGTCCCACATGACCCCTTAATGGGATTTGAGTAGTTAGTGAAATCCAATCAATCACTCCATTTTGCTATCAGCAGATACTAGATAACCATACTAAATTTTTCTACAGTTGCTTTACTGGGAGGCTTGGACCATCATAAGGCACCCACGAAACCCACCCTACTTACAGGGCCTGCCAGTACAGCCCCAAAAGTGGCCATTGCTGTCTGAAGGGATTGGGGATGGGATGTGCCAGTTCAACACAGCCCTGTGCAACTTCCACCAGCAAGTCCCTAGTGGATCCTGACCACCAGCTAAAACTGCCCTTCTCAGACATTTTGATTATCACTACAAGTTTTTTTCCTTCTGCTGATAATAGCTCACCTAATAGCTCACCTTAATTAATTACCCTCATTACAGTTGGTATGGCAACACCCATTTTTTCATGTTCTCTGTGTATATATATTTTCCTACTGTATCTTCCACTGCATGCATCTGATGAAGTGGGTTTTAGCCTACGAAACCTTATGCTCAAATAAATAAATTTGTTAGTCTCTAAGGTGCCACAAGTACTCCTCGTTCTTTTTATTCTTGATTCCAATTTCTGAACTGAAATCAGGAGGCATAGAGATCAAGAAGGAAATTATATAAAAATAAACAGACAATCTTGTAGATCAGAATCTTGCCTTTAAAAATCTACATTAGAGGGAGGCTTAATTAACCAGCATAAAAGAAAGGAGGAAAGGAAAACCTAATAGGCCAAATTGTCCTGTCTACTATGGCTACTTTGTGGCTCAGCTAGCAGATGGAGTATTCCTGTTGCAGAGGCATAAGAAGAAGAAGCGGGTATGTCAGAGTGACTCCACTATACCTGATCCTTCACTGGGATCGTAAGCCAGTCTCTGCTGCTGCTCTCATGTCTGCTGCTGGGCTGGTAAGGTTCAAGGAGCCAGAATTGGCTTGCTGCTGCTGCTACCCTCTACAGCTTGGAGAAGGGCCAGATTTAGGGGCAGTGACCCGGGCAATCACTTGGCGTGTCAGGCTTGGGGAGTGCAGGGCTTGGGGTGCTGTTCTTGTTGTTAGCGACAAACGAGAGAATAGAATGTTTGAAGAAAAATGTTTCAGGTATTCCGTGTCTGGATTCATTTTTTACTGACCTAGAATGTTCTGGACTGTTGTAGAATCTCATGAACCTTCCAGACTTTCTGAGAGCTACATTTTCCTCTAACTTCCTAGAGTGCAGTGTCAGCCACACCCTCGTAGGTATATAAGGGGTGGGACGTCACCAGTCAGTCATGAGATATCAGAACGAACTGAATTGAAGTGACAGCCCAGCTGTGATATCATGAATCTTGTTTTAGTGTACAATTGCGAAAGTGTACTTGTGTTTTACAACTTGAAGAGTGTAAGTAGTGACTAACAAAGGACATATTTAATGATATGCCAGAGATATCTATCAAACCCCTATCAATACAACAATATAAAAGAAATACTGTTACTTTTTTTGCCATGCTTACCACATAATGTTTGATGACTTTCTAAGACTGTGGAACATAGACTTTTGAGCTCCCTAATACTGTGATCACAGCAATTACAGACCAATAAGTCTAATGTCAGTGCCAGGCAAATTAGTTGAAACAATAGTAAAGAATAAAATTGTCAGACACATAGAAGAACATAAATTGTTGGGCAAAAGTCAACATGGTTTCTGTAAAGGGAAATCATGTCTTACTAAACTGTTAAGAGTTCTTTGAAGGGGTCAACAAACATGTGGACATGGTGTATTTAGATTTCCAGAAAGCCTTTGACAAGGTCCCTCACCGAAGGCTCTTACATAAATTAAGTTGTCATGGGATAAAAGGGAAGATCCTTTCATGGATTGAGAACTGGTTAAAAGACAGGGAACAAAGGGTAGGAATAAATGGTAAATTTTCAGAATGGAGAGGGGTAACTAGTGGTGTTCCCCAAGGGTCAGTCCTAGGACCAATCCTATTCAACTTATTCATTAATGATCTGGAGAAAGGGGTAAACAGTGAGGTGGCAAAGTTTGCAGATGATACTAAACTGCTCAAAATAGTTAAGACCAAAGCAGACTGTGAAGAACTTCAAAAAGATCTCACAAAACTAAGTGATTAGGCAACAAAATGGCAAATGAAATTTAATGTGGATAAATGTAAAGTAATGCACATTGGAAAAAATAACCCCAACTATACATACAATACGATGGGGGCTAATTTAGCTACAACTAATCAGGAAAGAGATCTTGGAGTCATCGTGGATAGTTCTCTGAAGATGTCCACGCAGTATGCAGCAGCAGTCAAAAAAGCAAACAGGATGTTAGGAATCATTAAAAAAGGGATAGAGAATAAGACGGAGAATATCTTATTGTCCTTATATAAATCCATGGTACACCCACATCTTGAATACTGCGTACAGATGTGGTGTCCTCGTCTCAAAAAAGATATACTGGCACTAGAAAAGGTTCAGAGAAGGGCAACTAAAATGATTAGGGGATTGGAACGGGTCCCATATGAGGGGAGATTAAAGAGGCTAGGACTTTTCAGCTTGGAAAAGAGGAGACTAAGGGGGGATATGATAGAGGTATCTAAAATCATGAGTGGTGTGGAGAAAGTGAATAAGGAAAAGTTACTTGTTCCCATAATATAAGAACTAGGGGCCACCAAATGAAATTAATGGGCAGCAGGTTTAAAACAAATAAAAGGAAGTTCTTCACACAGCGCACAGTCAACCTGTGGAACTCCTTGCCTGAGGAGGTTGTGAAGGCTAGGACTATAACAGGGTTTAAAAGAGAACTAGATAAATTCATGGAGGTTAAGTCCATTAATGGCTATCAGCCAGGATGGGTAAGGAATCGTGTCCCTAGCCTCTGTTTGTCAGAGAGTGGAGATGGATGGGAGGAGAGAGATCACTTGATCATTACCTGTTAGATTCACTCCCTCTGGGACACCTGGCATTGGTCACTGTCGGTAGACAGGGTACTGGGCTGGATGGACCTTTGGTCTGACCAGTATGGCCATTCTTATATTCTGTCTGTTTTCCTCCATAGAAAATAAAAGATGCCCCCAAAGAAGCTTTCAGGAGCCCAGTATAGAAAGCACTATTTAATACTGGTCCACCCAATGTTGGTGCACAGTTCAATTTCTTGATGTTAGTACATTTCAGTTATTCTTAAAATTAAAAACTTTCTATAAGCTTAGAGGAAATTATTTTTTTTATTTGCTTATATATGGCATGAATAAATACAGATTTACAGATCCTAGTGTGCAAATTTAGAGTCTTATTTGACAGGGATAAATCATACATGCAAATTGTGCATCAAAGTCATGAAATGGTCTACAAATGCAATAAAAAATAAGGTATTCAAATATTTAACAAATGGAGGGGGGTATCAAAGATGCTCCTCATCTGAGGCGCCAGTTGGTTCTAGGGCTGGCCCTGGCTTGGACATAGTTGAGAATCAGGGCCAAGGGAGTTATGCCGTACCTCCAGGTATCTTAGCACTGCTCTGAACATTTTTGGATCTGGCCCCTTAGACTTACTAGTAACTAGATCAGTTTCTGGGCAAAACAGTCATGGTAATAAACATTTTGATAAAAATGTGCCTGTTTTAAATGTTCTAAAAGTTCCATAAATGGCAAAATTTGGGAGAATTAAAAAAAAAAAAGTGACAAATTTTCATATAGCACATTTTCTATTATGTGAATGTTTGTGAAATCAAAAAAGCCACTTTTGCCTAAATAATGCTTTTCACTTACTTAGCACTTTTACAGCCAGGATTTAATTATGCCTCGCAGTACCATGTAGGAGGTGAGAAAATCTCCAGTATAAGGCAGGTTGAATTTGGAAATCTTTGCTTCCTGAAATGGCCTAAATAAGCGTTTCCTCTTGTGTGCTTTGGCAAGGCTTTACAAAAAAGTAAGTCATCTCCAACAGAGCTGGCAGAAACAGACTGCACAAACTCTAGATCTTGTGAAGCACCAATGACATTAGCTGACTCATCAAGCTGATTTGCTAAGTACAGTAATCACTTTTGCTGAGTTTTGAAAGCCATTGCCCTCAGATATCCTCATCCATATCTCTGACATGATGTGAAATAATGTCAGTTGACAAAGGTTCTGTTTCCAATATGGTAGCTGCTTCAGGCCCTATAATTTTTTTAAACCATGCCTATCGCACAGGGAAGGATGCAATTTTCTGCATTAGCATGCACTTTTCACTGTTCTGTGCTTCAAATAGATACCAGATAAATGCATGAAGGACATACATGCTGACACCGATAGATTCAAGTCTTTTTGATTTTACAAAGCATCCGATATTCCCTAAAAAAAAAAATATCCTCCAATTTATTTTTCAGTGACGGCCATTTCGCTACTTTTAAGCCTTTATACCCTCAGTAGCCTGCACTTCAGAATACACTGCATGCTGTGGTTTCAAATCAGTCAGTGCAAATCAATTTGGCACTTATCTGTCAGGCTTTTATCCATTTGTTTTTTTTATCATTTCAACTTTGAATTTCCCTCTCTTTTTTTGCCCCAAATTTTACATTTTGCACAACACCCCTGCATTCCCTCCATATCCTCTGCTCCAAGGGACTGCCACACACAACACAGGAAGCCTTCTACAGCATCACCGTTTCTTTCTTCTTCTGCAGGTCAACACTTTGCAAGTGCAAGGGTTTTCTTTTAGCAAGTGACTTTTCCAATTTTGTCCTGCTTCCATGCAAAGCATTCCCTCTCCAGGAATTCCACCAAAAAAATCAAAACTTTGGCATTTTGAAACAAAATAACAAAACATTTCTCAAGCATTATTAACAAAAAACACTTCAGTAGGTTATGTCCTGCTGATGTTAGGAAACTAATGTGTCTGCTGAGAGCCCTTTTTCTGGACTCAAACAAAACTGGAGCATTTTGAGTTCACCAATCCACCTCACGGGGAAACCTTAACATTCCTTTTTATATTCAAAATGGTCACAAAACCATGTCATCTTCCTTTAAGAAATGTCTCATACACTACTGAGGAATTTTTGCCACAGATAGACTTATTATGTTTTAAGTTTCAAAGACTCCAACACAGGAAGATGTGTTGGTTTAGATGGCCACATAACATCCACATTTCCCCCTTCAGAGAGGAAGTGCCCTCTCAGAACAAAGAATAATCACTGCAGCAGCAAAACCTAGGAGGCTAATGGAGTCTCTAAAAGGAATGTTGCCAGGAACATATTGCACATTGCAAAGAATATCTAGCACAATAGAAATTAAGCCTTTATTGTGAATGTATGTCTTTCTTGGGGTTTACAGCAGATCCTTAGCATTCATTTAATGTTTTTTGTGGTACATATTTACATTGTAAATTAATGATGAATGTTGGCAGGGATTACATTTGTGATATTCAGAAATAATTCTAGGCTTGCTGATGACTTGATTTCTACGGAGCCAGCAGACTGGGAAAGGATTTCGAAATGCACCATGTCACCCATGTTGCGATCATTGCTCTTTCACTCAGATACCCAATGTGTGTTTGTCAGCAAAATACTTACACGCTGAAGATCACAAGTCCAGACTTTTAATTGTACAAGTTGTTTCCACCTAAATTTCACCATATTTAAAACACCAAAGCAGGAATTTTGACATAAACTCATTCATTCATTAATTTCCAGAGACAAAAATTACTAAAAACAAAACGTTATGCGTCAAAAATCAGGTTGCTTGGACAAGCAGAATATACCTATTTTCCCCAACCCTGAACATTTAGGCATCAAAGTTGTAACTTAGCTCTGCCAATGAGTCTGCCACAAACTCCCACAAAATTGGAGGGAATCAAGGAGCTCCTACAAAAATGTCCCCCTCTTAGTATGTAATCAATCCTGTGTGGCAGGAGTGCTGTACTTGAAGAGAAGAAGAAGAGTGTGGAAGTGGGGAGTCTACTAATTTATTTTCCCATTTAAACAAATCATTTTACCATAACCAATGGGGCAACACCACTGGGCAAATAATCTTACAACTAAGTGCACTTCACTGGAAACATATTTTTTCCCTATAATATACAACAGAGTATACTCATAGTATAGCACAGTGTTTGGCGTGTGCTGTTGGAAATGAGCGGTGGGGCACAGACCTTTTAGGGCAGCTGGTGTATCCTCGCTCAGAAAACTAGTCTGGTACTTTTCAAAAGAAAAACATCCTTCTCTAAATCACCTTTATGAGCCTCAGGGATAAAAGTAATCCCTGGCCAGAGGCATGTTAGCAATATTCAGAGAAGGAAAATCCATCAAAAACTGCCAAATCACCTCAACACTCTTTTTAATTTGGCAGCAGTAATTGACCAAGGAGCTTCCACAAATCCCTCCAGCGTATTACCCTACTGGTCTACCCTTGGACATTGTATTAGACCATGTGTTAACAAACATGATGTTAAACACAATTTAGCATTAAGGAAGACTAGGACTGCTGCGTTTCAAATCTTGTCAGTTGGCTATGGTTAATCCTTAATAATTACTCCTTATTACCAAAGAACAAAAATACACCCATACCCTATCATTGTCGTTATAATGTATTACTATTCATAAAACGAGTGATTCCGAGTACTGGCTGAAACACACAGTACTGACAGGCACAGTTTGGAAAGGTACAGAGCCAACGTACTGAGCCAAACTGCGTGGTAGATTTGCAGAATCAAGAGAGTAGAAATATGAACACTTTTGCAATATGAAAAATACTTAATATGGAGAGAACATTTGAATTCAGCTTTTCAGCATTAAAAAACTAGTATATTGACAACTGTATATCCTTTTTGACTCTCACACCCTTTGTTGCCTGCCCACTAATAACATGGTTTCCAGTAAAGAATTTAATTTTTGTAGTGAAAGACAATGTCCAAATAAGGAATCATGTCATCACTGGTCCAGAAGTTTAATAATTTACCTAAACAAAAGCAGATCTTAGTATTGATCAAGAACACGGCTATGCGCAAATATATTATTAAAACTGAGTCCTTACGAACTGACCTGCATTAAATATTAGAAAAAAGAACAGGAGTACTTGTGGCACCTTAGAGACTAACAAATTTATTAGAGCATAAGCTTTCGTGGACTACAGCCCACTTCTTTGGATGCATATAGAATGGAACATATATTGAGGAGATATATATACACACATACAGAGAGCATGAACAGGTGGGAATTGTCTTACCAACTCTGAGAGGCCAATTAAGTAAGAGAAAAAAAAAATATTAGAGGCATTTATACAACTACTTTTAGCCATTTTACCCTTCCACTAACGTTTTAATGCTTTTAAGAAGATTACATAGTCAAGGAGAAAATAAACATAGCCAAGGAGAAAACTATGCCTGATGCTGAGCTTTAGGTTTGCCTTTCAGGGGTATGCACGTTTCACAACCTGGTGGCAGCCTCAACAGTTTAACAGATAAGACTGAGGGGGTGGAGGTCTGAAGTAAACACAGAGTATTTCATCAGACTTATTGTTCTGATCTCTTACAAGGTCATAGCTATGAGCAGAATGACACTCCTTGCAAAAGGAGATTGAAGCTGTAGTACTTTTGAAGTACGAAATGTCTTCAAACACATAGGGGATAAAATCTGTAGTGTTCAAATGGAAATATGTTTTTTTTTTAAGTTAGTAAACTTCACAAACAAGTGTAGGGTCCCAGATCATCAAAGTCCTAGAATACAGGACTGTAATAATGTAAAGTACTACTGGTATATGCATCAAAACTGCCTAACTAGAATTAGCTAAAACATCCTGACTAGAATGCAATGAACCTTATGTCAAATCTATGATATATTTATATATTGATTGATGGATGGATGGATTGACTGTAGGGCGCTCCCGTCCTCCACGCCGCCGCCCCCTACAGGGCAGCCGGAGCGGCACAACAAACAAACAAACAAACAAAAAGCAGCCGTGCCGCCCTAGGATTGGGCAGAATGCCGCCTCGAACAATCTGCTACCCCAAGCATCAGCTTGCTCGGCTGGTGCCTGGAGTTGGCCCTGTCTGTGACTTTTTTGTTTCTGCTATTGAACCCAGAGATGTTTCAAAATCAGAAGTATTTAAAATATTTATTAGCATTAATCACTGAAGGTTAAATAAAAACAAAACTACGTTTTAGGCAAAAATCTTATTAGATGTTATACAATTAATGTGTAAACAGAAGATAAAGTATTAACAGATTGCAGCATCCCATACATGCAGCGAGTGGGTCCAGCCCAGTCAAAGCCCTTACATAAACAAACAGAGTGATAGTACTTAGCGCACAACTTTACACTGACATTTGGTCACTGGATCTGGTTTAAATAATGAAGGGTAGGATAGTAACATATATAATCAAGGTCTGATTACGAATCAGAGCGCTTTCATGTACAAGCTATCTAGGCATGATAATTACCACGTACACTGGAGAGCAACATAAAATCGGGAAATAATGATAGGTAGTTTTTGTTATTAAATAATGCAGACCTATGTTACGATGCAGCACTTCAAACTGACCTGTTGTACCACGAATAAAAATAATCAGCTAATTAATCTTGTTTTTGAGGGTATGACTTTGGTACCTACTGGTGCCAGTTAATGGATCATAATTGGTTCTCCAGATTTCCTTGTCCTGCGTGGCAAACTTATATTCAGTAATATGCCATTTAATGCTTTAAAATGGCAAGTCAACAATGTACCTACATATATCTCCCTCTTATTGCTACCTTCTATCTTCAACCTTAAATTCAGAAAGGTGAAATGATCACTAATGAAATACATACTTACAGAATACAATATGCCGTATATGTGAACCAGATATAGCAGTGAAAAAAGTACTATGTGTCACTATAACAAAATATAAAACTATATTTATATATCTACACATACACACAGCATATATGGAAACTATTCCTTAATACAATTTTTCTAAAGTACTGTAAGTAATTCATGACATACCAGAAAACATGCCACCTGCAACTGGATGGTCACAGTCTTGAGCTATGGTGCATACAAAAATTCCATATAACATATTCAAATTACAGCTTATGCTTTAGCCCAGCTACTGGCTATCCTGCTGAAACCAATCCCTTGACAAGTCCAGTCTAGCTGGCTCACACAGAAGTGCTGCATTATTATTAGAGCAGATTAGTGATAGATTCAGATCTTCTGTATAGTAGCTTTTTTTGTTTTTAAACCAGCCAGTTTTTTAAACAACAGTTGGTAAGAATTATAGTTGGTGTTGAGACTCATTGCTCTGAGTTAATTTTTGGTATTCTGTAATTTTTCCAAGTATTTAAAAAGAACGGCAACATTTCACAAACAAAAAGGGCAACCACAAAAAGCTAACATCAGGATTTATCGAACACATACGCTCCTAAACCAAGCCATAACCTCATTCCAAAATACAGAAGAAAGCAACATTTCAAGACTGAAAAAACACTGGCTGTGAGGAATAACAGTTGGAAGCTACTCTTGCATCCAAAAAAACATAGGTACACTGTATACTACAGTGACCTGTTATTCTCTCATCTCTGCCTTCATACTGAAACTGACCACAGCCCAAATTCTGAAACAGTATTCATTCAAAACTTGTATTGACTTAACAGTTTTTGACTGAATAAAAACAGAATAAGGACTTCAGGATTTGGCCCCCTGAAATGTAAAAATATCTAATGTAAACCTACTTTGGAAATACTAGAATTTTGCAAGTCTGTGTCAGCCAGAAAGCTGTCTCTACAATTTCTAATTTCAAACTATTTAACATAAGAAGACTCAGATCTGTTTCTGATCCACATATAACTCAATGCTAGCTGTGAAAGCTGGTTACGCACTTTAATACAAAATCTATATCACACAGATTGGCATCGTTTGCCAGTTCTTATTTAAATCTGAGATTACAAGGCAACTGCAGAATTACCTGAAGCTTGCAGCCATCTCGAGCAGATTTTAATGGGTTTGAGATGTCATGTGAAAATGAAGTTGGCCACATTTAGGTTTATGAAAACAAGTTAAAAATCAGTTTTATGCATGACTAATATAGCACAAAATCTATAAACATTTTATTAAAAAATGAACACTTGTAAATAGCCTTGCCATCTTTCCCTAACACGTAGCTAGCTATAGACTCTGCCTTTTTATGCTTAGTAAGCAGAGCTGCCTATAGCAAGATGAACATTAGTCCCTTAAGTAATATTAATTTGTGTTGTTGATCAGTTCAGTATTTCTTTAGCCCAGTAAATAAGTTAGCACTACAATGACTAAGGACCTGATCCAAGTCCCACTGAAGTCAATGGAAAGCTTCCCATTGACTTCAATCAGGTTTAGATCAAGCCCTAAATAATCAATACTATCCTACCACCACATTAACTCGGTAGCAGAGCCAAGCTTTAAGCAGTGGTGGAACTAAGGAGTCACTAGTGGTGCTACTTTCAATTATTCCCGTTTGCTTTAAAAGGTGGCACACATACACCTAAAAGCTACTTCGGGGTAGCAGTCACCTGCCCTCCCCCAGACTATCTCTGCCACTGCATTGACTCACAACAAAACAGTAAGAATCTGTTTTTCTTTATAAGTATGTAGGTCCAGCTACATCCTGCTGGTAAATGATATATATTCTCTCTCCTTAGTTGGAAATAATTTTTCTCTTGTGTTTACTTTTCAAATAACTCCTCCACTGTTGTATAACAAATGTGCTAAAAGGTCAAATGTTTCTAACAAGCAAAAATGTATCATGATGTAGGATGAATTTGGCTTTTGATTTCATAATTTAAATTTCTTACTCTGCTTTAGCTCATCATTAAATTTAGTGAAAAAAATAATTTATCTACTCTATCAATCACAGAACCAAAGCATTACAGATGGAACAGACCAACAGTTTTAGGTCATCTAGTCCATAACTCCAAAGACTGGATTTTTCTCTGCACTGTGTTTTCTCGTGCTTTGTTTAATCTAGTTTTAAATGTCTCAAGCAATGAGTGTTCCATACCACTCCAAACCACCTGGGGAGACAATTCCACAATTGAACACGCTGCGCCTTTAGAAAAATCTACATAATTTCTTTTCTTAATTTCATGCCCATGACCTCAGACTATACCATACTCCCTTATACCACTTTAGCAGCAGGTGGCAGGATTCATCCATTGACAGAACCCTAGAGGGAGACAAGAATGGATTTTTGCTGACTCATTGTGGCAGGTGTGACTCCATCTTGGAAATGAGGGAGGTTGGATGCCTCTTTGGGCAGAGGGCATGCTGGCTTAGCAGTGAAGTATCTGCAGGAAATCGTAGCAACAGACAGGCTTAGATTGGTGTTTGCATTTTGTTGCAATTTGTTATTATTAAGGCCTAAGTCCTGGAAAGTGAGTACATTTTGACTAAATGTACTGGATGGGGTGTAGATTCTTTCTGGACCAGAATGGGAGCTCCATCTGCTTACAACCACCCTAAATAATTCCTCTTCCTCCGTGGAAATTTCATCCTTCAGGTACATGCAGATAGCAGAAAGTATGTCTCTCAGTTGACATTTCGCCAGGCTATCCATCTCATGTTGGGCCAAATTCTGTCCTGATTCACAACTTGTAAAAACTGGGCTCTCTCTCTCATGTTGGATCCATTTTTCTAGTTCCCGACTTCAATCCATTTCTTGATGATGGTTGATCAAATTATCTGACAAAACTACAGCTCTAGAAAAGTCACAGAAAAGGAGCCTGGCTAAAAGCAAAGGCAGAGAGGTATGCAGCCCAAAGTTCCGGTTTTAAATTATATGCACTATAATGCTTAAGATTAATTTAAAACACATTGAGTCCACTCTGATGTAAGAGGAGAGATTTTACAGCAAATCTAAAGTTTCTATGTAAAAAGCCATTTTATTTAAAAAAAAAAATTAACAGTCATTGGTTTAAACAGAGAATAGGAGTAATTTGACTCAGGAATTTTGGCAGGATTCTAGGGAGGATTTTCCATCTAGGTTTTGCAAAATCCTTTCTGCTTATGATCCCTGCATTTTTATTGACACACAGTATTGAAATTATTGCTTTCAAGGCAAGGTGCCATGCCACTGAGGTTGTGAAGCCCTTTGCTCAGTGAATAAGCAAATGGCGTTTTATTTTATTTTTTTCAAGTAAATCAAAACAGGTCATTTTGGGTCAACAGCACCGTCTAGTGGTCTGTGTAGTCTGCTTTCCAAGTTTGATTGCTCCATTGTTGCCATTTTCATGAGAGTCCAAGGGTGGAATTTGTCGACCTGAAATATATGAAGAAAATACTGAATTCAATATTCTGCTGTAGCACAACACACAGATATTAGTAAAGAATTACTAAGTTTGCACTAAAACTATGTAAGTCAGATTTGAATGTGAAACAACTGTTTTCCGGGTAGCTTGTACTTTGTTTCTCTAGTTTATAATTTGGTAAGTAAAAGGAGGCTTTGTCCCATTTTTAAATATATATACTTATTGTCAATTGGTGACATTTAGAACATAAGAACAGCCATGCTGGGTTAGACTAAAGGTCCATCTAGTCCAGTATCCTGTCTTCTGACAGTGGCCAATGACAGATGCCCCAGAGGGAATGAACAGAAGAGGTAATCATCAAGTGATCCATCCCATTGCCCATTCCCAGCTTCTGGCAAACAGAGGCTAGGGATACCATCCCTGCCCATCCTGGCTAATGGCCATTGATGGTCCTATCTTCCATGAATTTATCTAGTTCTTTTTTCAACTGTGTTATAGTCTTGGCCTTCACAACATCCTCTGGCAAGGAGTTCCACAAATTGACTGTGGGTTGTGTGAAAAAATACTTCCTTTTGTTTGTTTTAAACCTGCTGCCTATTAATTTCACTTGGTGGCCCCTAGTTCTTGTGTTATGAGAAGGAGTAAATAACCCTTCCTTATTTACTTTCTTCACACCAGTCATGATTTTATAGACCTCTATCATATTCCCCCTTAGTCGTCTCTTTTCCAAGCTGAAAAGTCTGTCTTTTATATCTCTCCTCAAACGGCAGCCATTCCATACCCCTAATAATTTTGTTGACCTTTTCTGAACCTTTTCCAAGTCCAATATATCTTTTTTGAGATGGGGCAACCACATCTGCACGCAATATTCAAGATGTGGGCGTACCATATATTTATATAGAGGCAAGCATTTGTAACACTGAAATTGTTAAACATTTACTTCAATGAGGAAAGATATTTTATTAATAACTTGTAAGACTATTAAAAGGCACAGGTTCTGTTATCTCTCCCACTTGAACACAAATGGTCCTAGTTTAGCAAGAGTTTAAATCATCTACGTTTTCAGTGCATACGTTTATTGTACCCCAGAGCTCTCCAAAGCACAAAAGCATTGTAAACAAGCAAACATGAACCATTAATGGAAAGGTGAAACAAAACCATTCTTTTAATTGAATCCCTCCCTCTGTTTCTTCGTCCCCTCAGCTCCCCAGCAGATGGTTTTGCTTGTCTAATAAGCCCAGGCTCCCGATTCTTATTTAAACTTATTTGAATTTAACAACAACAACAAAAGTTTCAGCCCTAACTGGGGTTCGCTTTAGGTCTCCCTGTATGCCGCTTTAATTCTGCTATTACTTCTGTTTCATCGACCAGATACAGACAGGTGACACAGAATATGCCCATTAAATATGCTGCAACTAACAAGCCTGGTCATTCAATGCAGGCATATCAGGAGTGACTCGTGTGAAAACTAGAGTCTAGAATTAGGGAAAGTAAGAACCTGCTGGCTCTCATGGTAGCAGGTAAGAATGTTACATGAATGAGTTTGAAAAAGGCTTCCCAAGAGGGAGATGATGACGACCTTTTGGAAACATGGAGAAAAACTAATGTACTGAGTTCATGATGTTTCTGAAGTATTTGAACTTGGTTCCAGTTGACCCTGGAGCCCTGCCAGTTTTTCTGGGAGCCTAATCCAGTTAAGAATGTTGGAATGTGTAAACTTAATTTCCATAATATACCATTAAGCAAATGTTTTCTCAATGTTTGGATCTTTGAACAACAAGTTTGAAGAGGAGAGTGTAGATGTGCAAGTTCGTTTAGAGACTGTTTCAGAAATCCACTGTAAACATTTTATTATGTTAGTTCTAACTATTTTTCAGCCCAAGCTTCACAGTACTAGTCAGTTTAAAACTGTGAGTATTCTGAACTATCACAACCAATAAGAAGCCATTGGAGGAGACTGTTGCAGGCTTCACCAAAGTCAGCAATTATTTTGTCCGGTTCAGAATAGGACACAATACTCCAAGCTGTGAATTGCCTTTATTTTATTATTGGATTTTCATACCAATATAAAATACAATAACAATTGGAAATAATACAAAAAAGAAATTCTCTATATATGCTGCAATTGGTGCTGTAATAAATTAAAGTGCAATAAGTAGAGTAACTTTATGGAGAATGTATGTTGTTGTTGTTCTGTTAATTCAACAAAAGGCAACAAAGTTTCAAACTCCTTTTCAGTCTTGTGGTTTTGATTTTTTTTTGGTATGCAACTTTTCTCATCGTCATTATTGCCAAGATTTTGCCAACATTAAATCAAGATGATACTGTTGAACTAAATATTTTTAATCTTATATAGAAACTTGCCTCTGCTCAAGGGACTTCTAGGATCTGATTGAGTTATCATGAGTAACAATGTTGAAGTCAATTGAGTTACACTAGTATAAAATTCAATGTAATGAGATAGAATCAATCTCACAATGTGAGCAACAAACTGAAGTCAGTCTCTTCTAGTATTCAGGGTATGGAGCAACAGTGTTCATCTGTGAAAACGTCTCTCCATTATATAGGGTTACCATACGTCCGGATTTTCCCGGACATGTCCGGCTTTTT
>NC_048299.1:196362823-196476013 GCF_013100865.1 Trachemys scripta elegans
GGGGCCGGGCCGGGGGCTCGGGGGCTCCGGCGGGGGCTCGGGGGCTCCGGCGGGACCGGCACCAGCGGCTCGGGGGCTGGGCCGGCGGTGCCAGGCTGGGCTGGGGGCTCGGGGGCCGGGCCGGCGGTGCCGGGGGCCAGGCTGGGGTCCGGCGGTGCGGTGCCGGGGGTCTGGGGGCCGGGCCGGAGACCGCAGTGCTGGGCAGGCCGGGGGTGGTCGGCCGGGGGCCGGGCCCGGGGCCGGCACCCCAGGGCCGGGGCCAGCCTGGGCCGCGCCTCCTCCCCCCACACTCCCCCTTACCTGCTTCAGGCTTCCCGCGACTCAAATGTTCGCGGAAAGCAGGGGAGGGGGCGGAGACTTTGGGGAGGGGGCGGAGTTGGGGCGGGGCTGGGGCGGGGCTGGGGCCCCGTGGAGTGTCCTCCTTTGGGAGGCACAAAATATGGTAACCCTACATTATAAAATAGATGAGCTGGAGAATATGATTAGAGTCTGAAATCTGTTTGGCTGCCTTTAGAGAGAAAATAAGATATTTGGTAATCTCATAGCAGAGGCAGTAACACATAAAGAATGTTTTAGAGAGCTGGCAAAAAGATCCAGATGATTAGTAGGGGAAAGATGAGCCTTAGCTTCAAATCCAAGTCAGTGGTGACCACAAGTTTTAACCATATGAAAGATTTTTGGTGGTCTCCGTTCATTTCTTAATAGGCATAGTGTCCATATCACAAAACCCCAATTGGATCTAGTTGGCATACACTAAGAAGGATCAGCAGAGAAATCAAGAACTGAATTGGTTTACAGAATAAATTACTCTCTCATCTGTTTAGGTTGCCCCTCCAGAACAGGGGTGTGAAGCACATTACATGTGTTGGGAAGCCTAAATTGATGCCATCTATGCTATAGATGTTCTGTAGATAATGTTAAGAGAGCTATGTTCTGGACTATCAATCTAGCCACTAGTCTCATGGACAAATACATTCACTGAAACAGTTTTTAAAAATGACTAATTACCATCAAACCAGGACTGCCCTGCTTGGTAATTTCTGTTCACAGTATACCATCAGAAGAGATGGAACTGTTCTGTTCCTTAAACAGAAATATTAATCCAGACCACAGACCTGGTCTCCTCTCCAGGTTTCGTAGAGAAGAATACATATTACCATGATGTAACCAGTTGGCTGGAGCAAATAGATATAATGCATTACGAGTCCAGATGAAACGTACAGGTTCACAGAGAAGAAGAAATATAAATGCATTTGTCCAAGAACTCTTTGAGTTGGAACTAGAGAAATCTGGAACTCTTGTGTGCTTCTACTGGAGTGATCCAATCAACCTTAGCTTTTCTGTAGTTCACATCACTGCCATTTCTAAGTGCTCTGCTTTAAAAGTAGGTTTTGTCATTTTAATTACTGGAATATTTGGTTTATCTTTGCTAGTGTTTAGAGGATTTTTTATATGTGGAGAAGAAGTACAGATAAAAATGCCTTCACACAAACAGCTTTATTTCATTTTTTATTTTATACACTCAGGCTAGTTTATAAACATGCACTTCTAGACACTGATGCATGAGTCTTGAGATCCTCAAGTGGGCACGGCTTGGTGCATGAAAAACTGAGGCAAACAAAGATAGTTCAGGAGCAGGAATGTTGACACAGTCAAGCCTCTGATGTGTAACTCCTCAGTTTGGCAAAGAGGGAGCATCAAATCAACTGTATTCCACTCTCAAATGTGCCTGAATTGGGCTGGGACTGCCCAGAATGACAGTCCAGGGCCTACTCTGATAGCATTCTACAAACTAACAGGGTGAAGAGCCAGCATTCTGGGAGCCTAAGTTCAGAGGCTGTCAATGTGAGGGTGCAAGAAGCAAGAGTTGGGGGAATTAGGAGCTGGGAGGAGGGAAAGTGAAATGGTGTAGAAAGGAAAGAAACATAGTAGAACCTCAGAGATACGAACACCTCGGGAATGGAGGCTGTTCGTAACTCTGAAATGTTTGTATCCCTGAACAAAACGTTGTGGTTGTTTTTTCAAAAGTTTACATCAGAACATTGACTTAACACAGCTTTGAAACTTTGCTATGCAGAAGAAAATTCTGCTTTCCCTTTATTTTTGTAGTAGTTTATGCTTAACACAGTATTGTACTGTGTGTGCTTTTGTTTTTCCGGTCTTTTTTTATCTCTGCTGCTGCCTGATTGCATACTTCCGGTTCCAAATGAGCTGTGTGGTTGCCTGGCCAGTTCCTAACTCTGAGGTTGTACTGTATAGGGCAGGGAGCAAGAGGGAGAGAACACGGACTGGGGGACAGCAAAAGGGCCTGGGACACAGAGAAAGGGTCCCCTTTGGAGGGAGCAGCTGCACGAGTCAAATCAGTTCCCAAAGATGCTCTGTAGACCTAATAAAGTTCCTTTTTGAATCTGATACTCAGTTGTAAACAGTATTACAGTATCAGCACCAGTGTTACCTAAATAATAATACATGTAAGTTTTGAAAAATACTAAAACACAGAAATTTAAGAATGAGGCTCTCCAGAAAATTATCTACGGTTCTGCTCTTGCAAAATAAGCCCAGTAATTAGCTCCAAGTATAAATCCCTGGGTATTTGTAATAAGATTATAGATTGTAACATGGGACTGTGCAAGACTCTGTCTGTGAAAGGCTGAAAGGTCCTTACAGTTCAATTTAAGGAAAAAAGGTTTACATCCTTGCAAAGACACGAGATCAACAGCTATTACTTCAGACAACCCATGTGTTAAACATAGGCCCTAAAATTATGGATTTTCATCACAGCCTTGGATATAAACTGTTACAGTTCTTTTACACAGAACAAAATACTAAATATTTTTTTGTTCAAACCTGTTCTGGTTCTTCCATTGTGGTCTATTGTGTTTCCTGCTCCTACTGTATTTTTGGAAATTCATAGGGTTTGGGTTTTTATTAAGTTATTGTCATTCCTCACTCCTGATTTGTGCGGCCTCTACTCTAGTTTTGTGTCTTTGTACATAGCTAGTATAAAAGCGGCCGCCCAGCCAGGCAGCGGTACAGCTGCGAGCAGCCGCAGCAAACAGGGCTGCTAACAGGGGAGTTTGAGAGGGAGTTTGCAGGGGGAGGTAAGGGGGAGGCAGGAGGGCACGGTGTGGTGTGTGCTCTGAGTCCACAGGTGCTGTGGGCAGGGAGTGAAGCAGGCATGAGCCAAGCAGCAGGAGCAGACAGAATGCAGATGCTGGCATGTGGAAGCTGTGGTATGTATATGGTCCTAGCAGGGGAGCTGGAACACAGGTATGTGTGTATGAAGTGTCGCCTGATAGTGTTACTGGAGGAAAAGATTAAGGGGCTAGAGATGCAGGTAGATACCCTGGTGGAGTTTAGGCGGGGGTTTGAGCAGCTGATGGAGGACAGGCAAGGAGGGGCTGAAGGAGAGTGTCCTGCAGCGCAGGTAGAGGCAGAGGACGGTGAGAGGGGAATGGAAGGGGGAGAACATGGGAGGTGGAAGCATGTGACTGTGAGAAGCAGGCCAAGGAAAAGAAGGGCCAGCGAGGGGGGAATAGAACTCAGGAATAGGTTCGAGTGTTTGGATAGCGAGGTGGAGGGGCAGCAGGTGGCGGCTGAAGTTGGGAGAGTGAGGAAGAAGAGAAGAGCAGCTAGTCCGAGAGAGAGAGGGGAGGAGTTGATGGAGACAGCACCAATTCTGGGCCCCGGGAGGAATCAGGAAGGCGTAAGGGGGAGCATAACGGAAGATAGGAACAGGCACAGGTCAGGACTAGAGGGACTAGAGACTAGATTACTAGATTGCACTGTTACCAGGCGAAGGCAGGTGTATGTAATTGGAGACTCATTACTGAGGAGATTGGACAGGCCTGTGACCAGGGCGGACCCGGAGAACAGAAGGGTGTGCTGTCTACCGGGCGCAAAGATACGCGATGTGGACCTGCGGTTGAAAAGGATCCTAAAAGGAGCAGGTAAGAACCCCTTGATAATCCTTCATGTAGGAACGAATGACACGGCTAGGTTCTCGTTAGAGAGAATCAAGGGAGATTATGCTAGGCTGGGGAAGACGCTCAAGGAGATAGAGGCTCAGATTATCTTTAGTGGGATTCTGCCCGTTCCGAGGGAAGGGCAGCAAAGGGCTGATAGGATTGTGAGAATAAATAGTTGGCTAAGAGAGTGGTGCTATAAGGAGGGCTTTGGGATGTATGGCCACTGGGAGGCTTTCGGGGACAGGCACCTGTTCTCGCGGGATGGGCTTCACCTGAGTAGGGAAGGAAATAGACTTCTGGGAGGGAGGCTGGCTCATCTTATCAAAAGAGCTTTAAACTAGGAAGTTTGGGGAGAAGGTTGGGAGATGCACAGTTAATCTCCACGCCAGATTCCAGTATGGAAAAGGTGAGTAAAATGAGAGGAGACATAGCCGGGGAGATGAGATTGGACATAGGAAGGACAGGGGGGACGGACGCAAGGAGGCCCGCAACTTATAGTGATACGAATGGGAGACAGGCTAAACGACATACATTAGGGTGTTTATACACCAATGCCAGAAGCCTAGGTAATAAAATGGAGGAATTGGAGCTCTTGGTCCAAGAGCTGAAACCAGATATCGTAGGAATAACAGAAACGTGGTGGAATGGCAGTCACGACTGGAACACAGGTATGGAGGGGTATGCGCTGTTTAGGAAAGACAGGAACAAAGGTAAAGGTGGGGGGGTGGCATTGTATGTCAATAGTGAAATAAGCTGTAAAGAAATAATAGTTGATGGATTAGATAACACAGAGTCCGTCTGGGCAATACTCACACTGGGTAATAGGACTACTAGAGCCTCTCCGGGGATAGTGCTCGGAGTGTGCTATAGACCGCCGGGATCGACCCAGGATATGGATAAGGAACTATTTAATGTGTTTAGAGAAGTAATTACTAATAGAAACTGTGTAATTATGGGGGACTTTAACTTCCCAGATATAGATTGGGGCACAAACGCTAGTAGTAATAATAGGGCTCAGATGTTCCTAGATGTGCTTGCTGATCAATTCCTTCATCAAGTGGTAGCTGAACCGACGAGGGGGGAGGCCATTTTAGATTTGATTCTGGTAAGTAGTGAGGACCTCGTTGAGGAAGTGGTAGTGGGGGACAATTTGGGCTCCAGTGATCATGAGCTAATTCGGTTCAAAATACATGGGAGGAGTAACAGAATTAAGTCAAAGACTAGGGTTTATAATTTTAAAAAGGCCAATTTTAACAAATTAAGGGGACTGGTAAGGGAAGTGGATTGGGCAAACGTATTAATGGATCTAAAGGCAGAAGAAGCCTGGGATTACTTCAAGTTAAAGATGCATGAGCTGTCGGAGGCCTGCATTCCAAAAAAGGGAAAAAGATTACAAAGCAGGAGATTTAGACCGAGCTGGATGAGCGACCGACTCAAAGGGGCGATTAGGAAAAAACAGAAAGCGTACAAAGAGTGGAAGAGGGGAGGGATTAGTAAAGAAACTTACCTTAGCGAAGTCAGAGAATGTAGAGATAGAGTGAGAAAGGCCAAAGGCCGTGTAGAGTTGGACCTAGCGAGGGGAATTAAAAGCAATAGTAAGAGGTTTTACAGCCATATAAATAGGAAGAAAGCAAAGAAAGAAGAAGTGGGACCGCTGAAGACTATTGCCGGAGAGGAGATTAAAGACAATCTAGGCATGGCGCAATATCTCAATGAATATTTTGCATCGGTGTTTAATGAGGCCAATGAAGGTATTAGGGATACTAGCACCACTACAGAGGGGCATTCAGGATGGGGGATTACCGTATCCGAGGTAGAAACAAAACTTGAATGCCTTAATGGGGCTAAGTCGGGAGGACCGGACGATCTTCATCCGAGAATATTGAAGGAATTGGCGCGGGAAATAGCAGGCCCATTAGCGATAATATTTAATGAATCTGTAAACTCGGGGGTGGTCCCGTTAGACTGGAGAATAGCTAATGTGGTTCCTATTTTCAAGAAAGGGAAAAAAAGTGATCCGGGTAACTACAGGCCTGTTAGTTTAACATCTGTAGTGTTCAAGGTGTTAGAGAAAATTCTGAAAGAGAAACTAGTTGAGGACCTGGAGGTTAGTGGCAATTGCGATAAATTACAACATGGTTTTACGAAGGGCAGATCGTGCCAAACGAATCTGATCTCCTTCTTTGAGAAAGTAACGGATTTATTAGATAAGGGAAATGCGGTGGACCTAATATACCTGGATTTCAGTAAAGCATTTGATACTGTACCCCATGAGGAATTATTGGTTAAACTTAAAAACATGGGGATCGATATGAAAATCCAGAGGTGGATAAGGAATTGGTTAATGGGGAGAATGCAGCGGGTCGTATTAAAGGGTGAACTGTCGGGTTGGAGGGAGGTTACTAGTGGAGTGCCTCAAGGTTCGGTTTTGGGACCCATTTTATTTAATCTATTTATAACTGACCTCGGAACCGATTGCAGGAGTGGGCTGATAAAGTTTGCGGATGATACGAAGGTGGGAGGCGTTGTAAATTCGGAGGAGGATAGGGATATCCTGCAGGGAGACTTGAACGAGCTTGTGAATTGGAGTATCAGGAATAGGATGAAATTTAATAGTAAAAAGTGTAAGGTGATGCATTTGGGGATGACTAATAAAAATTTTAGTTACAAGATGGGGACGCATTGGTTAGAAGTAACGGAAGAGGAGAAGGACCTAGGGGTCCTAGTAGACTGCAGGATGACTATGAGTCGACAATGCGACGTGGCGGTGAAAAAAGCCAATGCTGTCTTGGGATGCATTAGGCGAGGTATATCTAGTAGGGATAAGGAGGTCCTGCTTCCGTTGTACAAGGCGCTGGTGAGACCTCATTTGGAGTACTGTGTGCAGTTCTGGTCTCCCATGTTTAAAAAAGATGAACTCAAACTGGAACGGGTGCAGAGAAGGGCCACTAGGATGATCAGAGGAATGGAAAACCTGTCGTATGAAAAGAGACTAGAGGAGCTTGGGTTGTTTAGTCTGACAAAGCGAAGGCTGAGGGGGGATATGATTGCTATCTTTAAATATATTAGAGGGATTAATACGAGGGAGGGAGAAGAATTATTCCAGCTTAGTACTAATGTGGATACGAGAACGAATGGATATAAACTGGCCGTGGGGAGGTTCAGGCTTGAAATTAGACGAAGGTTTCTGACCGTCAGAGGGGTGAAATATTGGAACGGCCTTCCGAGGGAAACGGTGGGGGCGACGGACCTGTCTGGTTTTAAGATTAAGTTAGATAAATTTATGGAGGGAATGGTTTAATGGTAAAACATAGTAGTCAAGGAAAACCAAGAAATGGTAGGTAAATTGTATAATGGCTGACAGGGGTCAGGCTGGAGACTCTTGCCTATATGCTCGGGGTCTTACTGATCGCCATATTTGGGGTCGGGAAGGAATTTTCCTCCAGGGCAGATTGGCTGAGCCTCTGGAGGTTTTTCGCCTTCCTCCACAGCATGGGGCAGGGATCTCTAGCAGGAGGGTTTCTGCCGATTGAAGTCACCTAAAACAGGATTGGGGACTTCAACAGCAGAGTCCAGGGAAGGGGTAGGGACGGTTTTATGGCCTGCAGCATGCAGGGGGTCAGACCAGATGATCATAATGGTCCCTTCTGACCTTAAAGTCTATGAGTCTATGAGTTGACATAAATGTGTGCATGTTTTTTTGTGGGAGTTTTTATAGCTCACCTCCCTTGTACCACCTTTACAGAAACACTATGGTTTGAATGGTTTGTTCTGTTTCATAATGCTTTTCGGTGAGTGATTTCCCCTGCACATGATGCAGGAAAATGGGCTATGCACTGAAAATGTGCAGAGACAGACAGAATTCTCCCAGCTAGGCTGCAGAATAGATATGACACAGCTGTTGCAGGTTACGGCTACATGACTGCTGTGCAGGACTCAAGTGGGGCCAGAATACTTTGGAAGGCTGTTCCAGCACTTTTTAATGGCATTGCAATATTTCTGATTGCACTTCCAATACTTTCTGACACTTCTTTTAGGACTGAAGCACTGCTGCTGTAGCCCACCTCAATGGAGAAGTTTATAAGTTGTACCCCTGCGGTAGCAGGTACAATGACTAAAGTCATCTCCTTAAATAGCAAGTCTGCACTAGAGCCAGGTACAAAGCACAGCTCCATGGGAGGGAGTAAGGACCCCATGCATAGGTTCATTGTGTTTCCCCATTTAGCTGAAACACACAAGTTCAATAAGGACAACCATGGGAGGAAGGAGTGGGCAAAGAGAGGGGTCATAAAACATGTGTGTCATGGCCAGGTCCTGGGCAGCCAGACCTAGTACTCAGAGCCAGGGCCCACAGTCATGAGACAGGAGTTGACTAGGTAAGGATACCAAGAGGACAGACGCAGAAGACAAACTGGACATCAGAACCACAAGTTGGGATTAAGAGTCAGGCTAGGTCAGGATGCCAGACAGTCAGAGGCAGGAGCCACACTGGACACCAGGAACTACACATCAAATGCCAGGAAATCAAGGCACAGGAGCAGGGTGGAGCCCAATTGTTCAAACAGCTTCCTGCTCCTGCTGCTGGCTTAAGTAGGGCCAGTGGGCCAATCAGCCACTCTGGGTCACCACCAATTGGACATCAGGGGCAGAACCTCACACTGGGGCTAGACTTCATGGGTCACAGGTAAGCCCTTATCACCAGGCTGCTAGGTGGAGGGTTGGAGGGTAGTTGTTCCCATGAATCCTGCAGGCTGGGTTTGAGATCTGTAGGCCATGACAATAGGTGTTTTATCCAACAGTTTTAGCATGTTATTTATGGCAATTTACCATCTTTTGCTGTGTTCACATATATATGCGCTATCGATTCCACATCCAAATACTACAAACCTACAAACTTTCTCCTTTCTCTCTTCTGAGTTCTGGTAAGGTCACAAGTATGTCCACTGAGACAATCTTTCTATGTATCCAAAAGATTATCTAGGATATTTAATGCATATGCTTGGGTAAATAGTGCATGTTAATTTCAGTTTAATTGATTTTCCATGTCAAATATAGCCATTATTAGGGAGTTGTCATTGCTACCCGCTGTAGCATTACCTATCAAAGGATAAACTAATTATTAATGACTAAATTATAGAACATGGGTGAGTTTTTGTATTAGTACATTCATACATACTGATAGATTATATTGGACACAGACAATCAAGCAAAATAAACTGAGTAAGGGACTGGTTCTCCAAACCAGATGAATTACAAGCTCTGTAACCTTCTGAAAGGTATAACAGGCGAAAATAATCAATTAAGATTTTCAGATACATCCTGTTCAAGTGAAATGATTGGTCAATAGCTTCTCAGGCAATGTGTAGCAGACTGTGTGATTTTCGAGGAGCAAAGAAACATTTCACACATCTATTTATCATATACTGAGTTTGTGAGAAAAAAGGAAGCAGTAATAAGGCAGTAGAGAGAGTCACGGTGGGGTAGAATATGCTTTGTACTCTGTTTTTATTCAGGAGCTGATGACACTGGAATTCTTGGAATGAAAAATTAGTATGGGGTGTTCCCCTTTCCCTTCTTGCAATGTTGATTTCTTCCCCTTTAACAATCCTGGGGAGAAAACTTGTGCTGGATCCCAATGAAAAGTGACTATTTCAACTTATCCTAGTTATCCAGGAATATGCCTCCACGTAAAAAACCAAAACAAAATGACAATTAGATCAACAGTAACCTGCCCTACAGCGGTTTATGCATGGAGGTATGATAGAGGTTAGGATTTAGATACACTGAAAGAACTACGTGGGAGATGCTTACATAGCACCTACCCAAGCTATGCCCTATTCTAGTCTAGTCAAAGTTATTGTTAGTTGTGACACATGGCTAGAAAGGGTTAAACATCCTGCTGAATAAATGACTCAAATTCAACCCTTAAACACATGTGAGGGGATAACTTTTGTGGTTTTGTGTATTTACATATATATGGGCAGTGGTCAACAATGTAATCAACAGTCCCTGTCTATGCTATTCTGATAATTCAAAGATCAAAAGAACATCCTAGCATTTAAATGAAGTGTCAGCACGGGATGTCTCTGTACTCATCTCTCTTTGAAATGTATAGCAAATCATCAGTGAATGGTAGAGGAACAGATTGTCTTATGTTAATTCATATAGCTAAGTACTTGTGATAGACTGCCTAAGGATAAATTGCCTTATGTTAATCTTTGTAAATAACTAACATCAATGCTTAGGAAATAAGAGCCTATTGTTCCCCGAAGGATTCCAACTTGTCAAAGAAGACCTGAAATTGTATAAGAGATCCTTGGGTCCTGATCCTTTTAATCTCAGATCGGCTTAAGCTTCATCAGGGGAAGTTTGAGTCGCAAGATGAGATCCCAGTTAAGCTGGTACACCCTGGATATGATATTGGACATTGGATTATAACCTATTAACTAAATTCTAAAGGAACTCTTTGCAACTACAAAGCTCACCATCTCTGCTATGTATCTAAACCTCAAGAACTGAACTCATGTCTGTATGTATATTGAGCTTTTAACCATACTCTCTCCCATTTCTTTTTAAATAAATGTTAATTTAGTTAATAAGGATTGGCTGTAGTGTGTATTTGGGTGAAATCTGGAATATTCATTAAACTGGGAGGTAATGTGTCTGATTCTTTGGGATTTGTAGAACCTTTTCTTTTATATGATGAAAATTTTTTTTTTCCCCCCCCCCCCCAGAAATCTTCATCATATTTGACTTGGGAACCTGAATGGAGGCCTGAGGCTGGGTTACTTTAAGGGAACTGTTTTGTTGGTTTCTGGACAACCAATGCGGTAATAAAGAAGCAGTTTTATGCTGGCTTGGTAAATTTAAGTATTGAAAATATCCACCAGCTTTGGGGATTATCTGCCCCATTCTTTGCAGTTCACCCTAACTGAGTGACTTCAGCTGGCCCCCACTGGGGCCCCGGTCACATTAGTTCTATATTTTCAGAAGCAGTGGACACACACACTACTGCCTCAGGTGTTTTCCTCTTCATGGAGAAAGAAATTTTTGCATGCAGTATGGCCGATCATTTTCAAAAGGACTCCAAACAACATCCACAAGAACTTGTAAATGTACTTACTGATGCCTTGAAAGAGTTCCTCAATGTTAATAGCATTCTTTGCACTGGTTTCAACAACAATTGCACCTATAGATTCTGCATATTCTTTGGCATCCTTCATAGGTACCTCCCTAAAAAAACGTTTTCGAAAGCAAACAAATTAGTGTCTATTTATAAAAAAATAAATATTCTGAAAGACATCTCAAGTCACATTGTTCCTAGTTTCAATTGCATAAGTTTAGATCTTCTCCTGGTGTTGACATTCCTTACTTCTCAAATGATAAATATTTAAAAGTCTCAGTCCTGCTTCCACTGAAGTCCATGTGAATTTTGCCATGTAATTTAGTATGAGCAGACCCAAGATATAAAAGCACATTAAATCTTTTGCAAAATATTTCACAACAAAGGTCTTGATTCCCTTATATGTGGTGATGTAGTCTCAAAATCATAATCCTTTGTTTCCTTCCACATTCCTGTCTCTCAAAGAGCTATCCCCACTTTTCTTATACACCTCTACTCCTATATAACACTGTCCTCGAGAGCCAAAAAATCTTACCGCATTATAGGTGAAACCGCGTTATATCAAATTTGCTTTGACACACACACCCCCGGAGCGCTGCTTTACTAAGTTATATCTGAATTTGTGTTATATCGGGTCGTGTTATATCGGGGTAGAGGTGTATTCAGGTGGGATTATGAGCCAGCTGCCTATGTCAGAATAATCAACTTAACCTTTTCCCACCGAAACACAACTAAAAGGATGGGGGTGTTTCAGGCAAATAGTACCAGCCTATTACAATCATATAGATTGCAGAAATTTAAAACTTCTCACAAAGCATAAAAAAAATCCTAAACACAGCCTAGATAGAAATTATTTAACGTGTTTTGATTCTATAAAAAATAAAGAATACTTTTGGTGGTGGTGGAGGTTTCTATCTAGTTGTTCATGTTCAAATATCAAGATATCAATCTGGGTTGTTGATAAGGATTTTGGGGCCTGATGCCAAGACCAAGTTTTGAAAACTAATAGACTTTAAGGTCAGAAGGGACCATCATGATCATCTAGTCTGACCTCCTGCACATGGCACACCACCAAACCTCACCCACCCACAGAAAAGAAATGATCTTTAACTGCTATCAACCTTCCTCCTCCCCCCCCCCCAACTTGACAAAGATGCATGAGAAGAGATGCATAAAACATTAGAGAACGAGCATGCAGCTCAGCTCTGGAGATTCAGCCCATAAACAGGACTGTCCAAAGTGAACACACAAACGGGATGGTTTTTGGTTATTATAAATGAAGTTGGATTGAAAGGATCACATGTTTAGCTGTTTATAAGTGGCAGGAGATTGTGGCTGATTCCAACAGAAACACGCAAGCCACTGATTCCAAACCACACTGGAAACAAGAATCTTAGGGCCAGATTCTCCAGTCCACAAAGGTTAGTTTGTGCCACATAAATGGTGCAAAGAGGCCTTAAAACAGCTGGTGACAGCCAGTGGAGAATTCCCCTTGTGTAGGGAACTCTCCACTTGCGGAAAGCTGGTGGATGCAGCTCTACCTTCTCCTATGCCAGCTCCCACAGTCATGGTGCATGGGGAGAGAGCATGGAGGAGAGGATGCTCCACTACGCTTGATTCTACACTGACATAAGGTCTGTCAGTTGCTTCTTTCTACAATGATAAATTGAGTGTCAGTATTGCGACGACTTTACTTTGACCAAAATATGAGAGCTTGTTCCTCAAGCAATTTATTCTAAGCCAAGAGGTGAGTAAACATAAACTAACAGTATTAATAGTGGAGAAAGAGCCAAGAGACGAGCAGAGACTTAAAAGGGAGTTGAGAAGGTTTGGATTTAGGAGCCCTGGAGAGAGAATACCTGTTTTGAAAGATGTTGACTAAACTGTTTGCAGTTAAAAAAACCCTCAGCATACACAGTTTAAAGCTTCTACAAATATTTATTTAAATAGAAAATGTTTTGTATGGACAGCGTAAATAAAGGGCCTGAATGTAAAGCTTGGGATTTCCTGACCCTGCATTTGGAGTACTCCAGAGAACCAAAATTTCAGAAGATATCTCAGTTTTTAGAGAGGAAGAGAGACAAAGTAGCTCATTTATTTAAATAACATTCTGATCTGAGCTCTTTCAACAACGATTCTGTGATTGTGTCCAGGTTATTATCCATCAACCAGAGGGTAGAAACTCCAATATAAAATATTTTTAAAAAACAAATTCACTCTAAATTCTAAAGCCAATAACAAAATTGTAGAGATTTTAATAAACATCTCCATTCTCAAAGATGATATTCCCTGGGAGCCAGAGGGAGGGAATATATTTCAGCAAAGTGCCAAACCTGTTGATGGCCACGTAATAATAATACAAAGAATAACCACATGTCTTCTGGATGTCTTGATTCTAGGTTGGCAGCTAGCACCTATATATTAGAGATCTGTAAAAAAAGAAACAAAACAAAACAAACCACCACCACAGGAGGGTAACGTGGTCATTGCTAGAAGTACCAGAGGAAATTATATTGGCCCTTTGCTAGTGGAAGTCAAATCTGTTCCTCTATTTTTCCCCAGTCATTTCTCCCCTTATTAGCTCCTGTGGTAATGGAGACAGATGAATCAAGACGAGTGAAACTTGGTTCAGCCTGTCCTCTTTTGCCCCCATTCACATTTGCCATAACAATGGCTGATACTCTAGAGTCTAGCAGAACATTTCTGGCAAAGTAACTGGTAAAAATTCCATAAGGATAAATAGAGCTGCCAAAAGTCATGTAGAAATAGCAGGTTGCTCGTGTGTGCCCTCATTAGTTACATTATATTTTTTAAATCCTCTTGCACAGAAGTATTTGTATTTTCTATTCAATGGAATTAATGTGATAGGTTGATACATATATTTTACCTTAAGCCATTTCCAATGAAGTAAACCTTAAGACTAAAACACCAAAGAATATACACAACTGTATAAATTACATAGTCAATCAGATTTCTGGTAGAACGGTGACAAACAATTTCATGTATAAAATATATCTTGCTGTCTACCTGTCCTCAAAAGTCCTTTTATTAGAACACCAGCAAAATAGTTCAGGAACACGCAAAGTGGGAGAAAAATGTCATTGCCTGTCAGAAAAGACTCTCAAAACCTTTCTCATATTTGTGAGCATCAGGAGAAAATATTAGTAGAGTTTGACATTTTGTGGAAATATTAGACTACATGGCCTTTAGTGAGACAAACATGCATTGCACAAGTGTAAGGAGATCGTCACCATGAAAGCTTCCCTCCTGAGGACTGGCACTCAATAGTTCATTGCCACATGTGTGGCACTAAGCTGATTCATATCACTATAACATCATACATTGTATTTTAACATACAGTAACTCCTCGCTTAACGTTGTAGTTATGTTCCTGAAAAAATGCGACTTTAAGCGAAATGATATTAAGCGAATCCAATTTCCCCATAAGAATTAATGTAAATGGCGGGGTTAGGTTCCAGGGAAATCTTTTTCACCAGACAAAAGACTATATTATATATATACTGTATATATACACACACAGTATAAGTTTTAAACAAACAATTTAATACGGTACACAGCAATGATGATTGTGAAGCTTGGTTGAGGTGGTGAAGTTAGAGGGTGGGATATTTCCCAGGGAATGCCTTGCTGCTAAATGATGAACTAGCACTCGGATAAGCCCTCTAGGGTTAATACGTTGTTGTTAATGTAGCCTTCACACTCTACAAGGCAGCATAACTAGAGGGAGGGGAAACAGCATGGCAGACAGAGACAGACACACACACCCTGTGTGTGGGTGAGAGAGAGATGTGCATTGTCGCTTTAAGTACGCTGACCCCACTCTAAGTACATTGCCTTTTTAAGCAGATCAGCAAGTTGAGACAGCAGCTGCTGCTGGCAAGCTCCCTCCGTCCTGAGTCCTGTCATGTCTCCCTCATGCTCTATTGAGATGGGGTAAGCGGGGGGCAGGATTAGGGGGGAAGGGGACACCCTGACATTAGCCCCCTCTCCCCTCCCTCCTCCGCACAGCAAGCAGGAGGCTCCCGGAGCTCCAAGGCAGAGAGCAGGAGCAGCACATGGCAGTGGGGGGAGGGACAGCTGAACTGCCGGCAATTGATAGCCTGCTGGGTGGCTGCCACTGCACAGGGAGCTTAGGGAGCTGATAGTGGGGCTGCCGGTCCACCCTGGTTCCAAGCCCCCACCAGCTGACTCCAATGGGCTGCTCTTTCTGCAAGCAGTGGACAAAGCAGGCGGCTGCCACACAACGTTATAAGGGAGCATTGCGCAACTTTAAATGAGCATGTTCTCTAATTGATCAGCAACAAAACAACGTTAACTGGGACGACTTTAAGTGAGGAGTTACCGTATTAGATTGCTCCATCTGCACTATCTGATTGTGCTTTGTAACTGAATCAACAAACTTGGGATTCCTTAATTAATCAAGCAAAGGTACTATTGAGAATATTAAAGCGACACATTTAAATTAGTCAAAGGGGACAAACAGAAAGGACCACAAACTTCACTTTGCATTGGTATGCTAAATTTAAAAAAACCCTTTATTTCTTTCCCCATATGGAGAGACTTGCTGCTTTCTGTTATTCACACTAAGAAGCTGGAAGCCATCTATCTAATCTTAGGGGACTCAGCCAGCCTCACTGTCTTAGCACAGTGAACTATCATGTAGAGGACCAAGCCAAAATATAAACGGTGTCCTTCGCTCCCAGGCCAAGAGAAGCTGGGAGCACTGTGCAGGAGGCCCTGGGGAGAAGGAGTGCCTCATGATTCTGTGCAATAACTCCTCTAGCTGGTTCTAGAGTGACACTGAAAGCCTGTTTACAGGGCTATAATTCTCACAAATGTCTTCATTCAACAAAGCACTTGATCACATGCTCTGGGGCTTTGCTGAATCAGGGCCCATGTAATGACTTTAAGGGGCAGAGGAATAAATGTGAAACATGATGGGCAGTGGGAGAGTCCTTGGGATGCTAAGAGGAAAATAATCTAAACAACCACGGACCTTGGTCTCACATTGTTGAAGAAAACACATCCAACACAACTCATCCCTAAAATGACAAAAAACGTATTGATCACCACAAAGGATTACTTGTCGTACAACAGAACATGTTTCCCATGGCTTCGAGGGTACATGTAAACCCAAACATGAGTTGAAAATATAAACGCAAATCCATCCTTGTAACGTGCCATGAGCAGTGTGATCTTGACTCTTCTACAGAGGAATGGAGTCAGACTCTAAGGAGAGTCTTTCTCCTCACACCTAGGACATAAGTCTGTTATTTGAGGATAGTGAGAGCCCTTATGTTCTTGCAAATGTACTTTCTGCAATAAGGCTATCATCCTGCATCTGGCATTAACCCTTCATTTGATTAAAACACAGCATTTCTAGCACTCCAGCATTAATCAGGCACTTTTGAGATATGCATGCATTATACATTGGAATTAGTTATAGTACAACAGAATGAAAAGTCCCATATTGTATCAATCAGTGTAATGTGCCAGAGCCTGCAGCATGCACAGAAACAACATTTGACATCCTGCAATTCTGGTCAAACCAGTGGAAGTGCAGCAGAAAAGGGAGTTCAGAGTAAAATATTTTGGAGGATGTGATGCTGCTGTTAGTTGAACCTGATCCTGAATAATTGAAATCAAAGGTATTTATTTCAATGGGGGCTTCCACCATGAGTAGCAGTAGGGTTGCCAGTTTTGGTTGGATATATTCCTGGAGGTTCCATCACATGACATAATCTTTAATTAAAGATTAATCCCTTAATTCCTGGAGACTCCAGGAGAATCCTGGAGTGTTGGCAACCATAACTACAGATGATAATACAAACATGGTTGTGTAAGGGAGGAAAGCAGTGCATAACAAACAGCATTCTAATACCAAATAGATCCATTACCTGAGATCAGAAAGATCACATTTGTTTCCAGCGATGGCCATGACAATGTTTTCAGGACCATGTTCTTTTAATTCTTTTACCCATTTCTTCAAAGTATGAAATGAATCCTAAACCGAATACATAAAGAAACATCTAGCAGGATCTCCTTGATTGACAGACACAGTCATTTTTTTGAAGTTACAGGAAGGGCACACAGAAAGCCCTCATGTGACAACGATTTCCAGGGACTCTCATTAAAAGGCATGATTGATGTTACTGAACCTCAGATCTAGCTCTCAACTGCATTAATCCATCAAGCCAAATTTTCTCCTCAGAAATGCATGTGCAGCTTCTGCTGAGATCAATGGGAGTTGTGCATGAATCTCTGAGGGAAAGGTATGGCCTAGCATTTGGGATATAATGTACATCCCACAATACTATGCAATACTTGAATATTAAACTTTCAAAGAATGAAAGTTGCTGCACAGAATTCTGAATAAGGATGACACGACTAAGTTCCACCTTCACAAGGTCTACAGACTTTCTGACCAACTATGAGTAATTTCAGTTAAAAATTATAACCTACGGTACTGCTATGCAGCAATGACCAGTGTCAGCTAGGGTTGCCAAATTTGGTTGACATATTCCTGTAGGTCTCATCCTGTGACATAATCTTTAATTCCTAGAGACTCAAGGACAATCCTGGAGGGTTGGCAACCCTAATGCAGCAATGGGTCATTACGCTAATGCATTGGTGAACAGAGCCAGGGCTTTAGTGCTAAAAGTAAATCATTCAATTGGCAGGAGAGAAGAAACAGATAAGCAAAATATCGCAACCATTCATACACTAATGCCTATTCTATAACTCAGCTTCATCATCTGGGATTTCTTTCAAAATCAAAATTTTATTCTTTGAATTTTAAGAGTAGCAATTTCTCATTTTCTCAGGGCAGGGCAAGGATCTCCAGCTGGATGACATGTGAACAGGGCTACTTTATCAGCTGAAAATACACTTCCATTTCAATTAATAATGTTGAGCCAAAGATTATTTAATTGCTTTATTTCAAAGTAAAGCAACCCCAGAAGAGTTCAGCTCTCACACTGCAAATGCAAGCTTGTAGCCATATTTTTAAAAGATTAATTTCCCATTTGTAAAATAGTTGATGTTTTTTAGTAGTAGAAATTAGATATGGGAAAAATCCAGGAGGTCATCTTGTCCATCTCAAAGAGGCAAATTCAGAATTTCCCCCTGCAGTACAATTTCCGGTGTTTTGTGTAGTCCATTTTTAAATGACTCAGGGAATGGCGCTTCCGCCACAACTTTGCCAATACATTAAGTCATGAACCAAACTATATATTATACAGGAATTGCAAACAGAAAGCATTACCTGTTTTGTGATATCATATACTATAACAGCTGCTGCTGATCCTCGGTAGTACATTGGTGCCAAGGAATGAAACTGTTAAAAGACCAACAAAACATCATAAATCAATTAAAGTTTTTGCATGGTGCCAGGTCACAAAGACCTGCCAAGATTGCATCATATTCTTTCATCAGAGAAAGAGTGAGCTTCTTGAATGTTTGCCCAGTTTTAGTTTCAGTCAGACCTCTAAAAAGTGCTGTTCTTTATTCTGTTGGACTCATACAATTACCACATTGGGTTCTACATATTTTTCTTGTGGTGTTTTGGGTTCTTTTGTTTTTTTGTTTTTTGAAGCATAGTACATGATCTGTGTGAAAAAGGCTTTGGGGAGAAATTCAAGTACATAAGAACAGCCATACTGGGTCAGACCAATGGTCTGTCTAGTCCAGTATTCTCTCTTCCAACAGTGGTCAATACTAGGTGCTCCAGAGAAAATAAAATGAACAGAACAGGCAATCATCGAGTGATCCATCCCCTGTTGTCCACTCCCAGCCTCTGGCAATCAGAAGCTAAAAACACACAGAGCATGGGGTTGCATCCCTAACTATCTTGGCTACAAGCCACTGATGGACCTATTCTCCAGGAACTTATTTAGTTCTTTTTTTCAACCCGGTTATACACTTGGCCTTCACAACATCCTCAGCAAGGAGTTCTACAGGTTAATTGTACGTTGTGTGAAGTACGTCCTTTTGTTTGTTTTCAATCTGCTGTCTATTAATTTTATTTGGTGACCCTGGTTCTTGTTTTATGCGAAAGAGTAAACAACACTCCCTTATTCACTTTCTCCACCCCATTCACAATTACATAGACCTCTATCATATTACCTCATAGACATCTCTTTTCCAAAATGACAAATCCCAGTCTTTTTAATCTCTCCTCATACAGAAGCTATTCCATACCCCTAATAATTTTTGTTGTCCTTCTCTGTACCTTTTCCAATTCTAATATACACCTCTACCCCAATATAACGCTGTCCTCAGGAGCCAAAAAATCTTACTGCATTATAGGGGAAACCGCGTTATATCGAACTTGCTTTGATTCGTCGGAGTGCGGGCCGCCATCCCCATCCCCCGGAGTGCTGCTTTACCGCGTTATATCCGAATTCATGTTATATCGGGTCACGTTATATCGGGGTAGAGGTGTATCTTTTTTGAGATGAGGTGACCAGAACTGCAAGCAGTATTCCAGGTGTGAGTGTACCATGGTATTATGATATTTTCTGTCCTATTATCTATCCCTTTTCTAATGGTTCCTAACATTCTGTTAGATTTTTTGGCTGCTGCTGCACATTGAGCAGATGTTTTCAGAGAACTATCCACAATGATTCCAAAATCTTTCTTGTGTGGTGACAGTTAATTTAGATCCCATTATCTGATATGTATAGTTGGGATTATGTTTTCCAATGTGCATTACTTTGCATTTATCAACATTGAATTTCATCTGCCATTTCGTTGTCCAGTCACGCAGTTTTGTGAGACCTCTTTGTAACCCTTCACAGTCTGCTTTGGACTTAACTATCTTGAGTAATTTTGTATTGTCTGCAAACTTTTATCCATGAGAGGATCTTCTCTCTTATCCCATGACTGTTTACTTTGTTTAAGATCCTTTGGTGAGGGACCTTGTCAAAGGCTTTCTGAAAGTCCAAGTACACTATTTCCACTGGATCATCCTTTTCCACATGTTTGTTGACTCCCTCAAAGGCATGATTTCCCTTTACAAAAGCCATGTTGACTCTTCCCCAACAAATTGTGTTCATTTATGTGTCTTGATAAATCTGTTCTTTACTACAATTTCAACCAATTTGCCTGGTGTTGAAGTTAGGCTTACCAGCCTGTGATTGCCAGCATCACCTCTGGAGTCTTTTTAAAAAAATAGTGTCACATTCTCTAGTCGTCTGGTACAGAAACTGATTTAAATGATAAGTTACATACCACAGTTAATAGTTCTGCAAATTCATATTTGAGTTTCTTCTGAACTCTTGGGTGAATACCATCTGGTCCTGGTGCCTTATTACTGTTTAATTTATCAGTTTGTTCCAAAACCTCCTCTCTTGACACCTTAATCTGGGACAGTTCCTCAGATTTGTCATCTAAAAAGAATGGTGCAGGTATGGCAATCTCCCTCACATCCTCTGTAGTGAAGACGAGGCAAAGAATTCATTTAGCTTCTCCACAATGGTCTTATCTTCTTTGAGTGCACCATTAGCACCTCGATCATCCAGTGACCCACTGATTGTTTGGCAGGCTTCCTGCTTCTGATGTACTTAAAACATTTGTGTCTTTGAACCTTTGTCTAATTACTCTTCAAATTCTTTTTTGGCCTTCTTAATTATACTTTTACACTTGACTTGCCAGAGTTTATGCTCCTTTCTATTTCCCTCAGTAGGATTTAACTTCCAATTTTTAAAGGACCTTTTTACCTCTAACCCCATCTTTTACTTTTTTGTTTAGGCATGGTGGCACTTTTCTGGTCTTCTTACTCTGTTTGTTAATTTGGGGTATACATTTAATTTGAGCCTCTATTATGGTGTTTTTTAAAAGTTTCCATGCAGTTTACAGGCATACGACTTTAATGACTATATCTTTTAACTCCCATTTATCTAGCTTCCTCATTTTTGTGTAGTTCCCCTCCCTAAAGTTCAGTGCTACTGTGGTGGGCTTCTTTGGTGTCTCTCCCCCTTCCCCCCCAGAATGTTAAATTTAATTAAATTATGGTTTAATTTAGATTTAAGTGCAGGATAGGACTTACACCGGCAGTTCACAAAGGTGTAAATTCCAGCTATGGCCAACAGCATTCAACCCTGGGACTAAGCATGAATAAAACATTTACAAGTCATTCCTATAAAAATAATAAATCAAAATGTATAGTTTATCATAAAATTGTAAATAGCTGACATACAGTTATCTTGTACTGCATCTATATTTAGAAGATACACGTTCTTTTAAATTTAATGTCTTTTTACTACAGCTTTAATTTAAAGAACAGCTTTTTAAAAGAAAGGAAAAATGGTTACTGTAAAACAGCTGTACAAAAACAGCTGCAGTTTTATTTGTTTACAAGAGTAAACACAAAGTAGCTGCTTTAGAAATTTAAAGCTTATGCTAGTACAGAGAAAGGAAACCTTTTTGCTTATTCACCTAAGACTGATTCTTATATATAACTAAAATAATCCTACTTGAAAAATCTGTTCAGTCTTTTTAATCTCATTGTAGCCACAAAAGAATATATTAGTTACTTATCCAGCATCATCTTGCAAATTACTGCTTGTTCACTCTCCCAGGTGAGTAATTTTTTTGACATGCAAGTAAGACACCATTAATTTTTTCATGATCAACATTCATCACGGTCAAGAGCAGACAAGCCAATTTTGTGCCTTGGCTGGAAAATTTGCAAGGTTAATATAATACAAAGGTGTATATAGAACTTTAAAAACACATAAGAGGACAAGAAGATCTGATTTTTCCAGTTACCTGTGTCTTGTACCATTTACACTTATAAAAACTGAGTAGAGAGGAAGTATTGTCCAGTGGTTCAGGTACAGGCCTCGCCTGTGAAAGACCTAGGTTCAATTCTGTAAAATGGGGAGAAGAGCACTTTCCTACCTCACAGGGGTGTTGTGAGGATAAATAAGTTAAAGATTGCAAAGCGCTTTGAGATCTATTGATGAAAAGCGCTATATAAGAAATAAGCACTATTAGCAGGATAGATGGGAATTTTTTGTTGAATATTTTTTTTCAAATGCCAATTTGTCAAAACCAAAACTTTTTGCAGGAACATATTGGGTTTCATACAAAGGTTTCTCAGGTTCAGCATAATATTGCTTGGGGGGGGGGAGGGGGGAGGCGGAGGTGGAAAGAGAGATGGAGAGAGAAATCCTAAAATAGCAAATAGCCCAGTGGCTTAGGTACTCAACTGGTTCTCGCACATTCCAGGGGAGTGTCCTAATCACTGGGCTATTGGCTATTTTGGGGTGGGTGGGACTCTGGGTTTTTTGTTTTTGTTTTTGTTTGTGTGAAAAAAAAGCCTCAAAAGGTCTCAGTTTCATTTAGATGCAGAACGAAAACAAATTTTTATTTTTTCCACAAATGGAACTCCTGTTTTCCAGCCAGCCCTAGTGCAGAGTTGACGTAAAATTTTGATTTGGTCCGTTTTTATATTCTCTTTGCACAGTTGTAAACAACTACACCATGTTCAAGGCAGTGGAGGATCAGGCCCAATCTCTGTGCCCCAAAGATTTTCTAATCTGATACAACATACAGGTGTCTGGAGGGAAGATGACAGTAACCGATGAGGGTGCTGTATGGTCTTCTACAGATTGGATTATTTGTTTTCATGTTTTCTGTATCTCCCCTCCACAGTTTTCTTGAAACTGCTGCAGAATTTCCAGTCTGTTTATTTTTTCCCCATGAAAAAACACTAGAGCATCTCAGAAACTAGGGGGCCTTGTTGCAGAATGTAGGACCAGCTTGACAGAGAATACACAAGGCCTTGTTGGTCTGAATCCCTGTGGAAAATCTACATGTCTGTATACATGCTGATTCATTTTTTCTAAATAACAATATATGCATAAGCTTGGAAACAGTTCTTGGTTAGTAGTCAATACACTAGTTCCAGAAGCCAGGTAGTTAATCTCAAATGTTTAGCATTCCAGAAAATTAGCCCAGGAGACACAGCAGGAACCCGGATCATCTTCTTCTTTCATAAGTGTCACAAGTCAGTATCTAAGTTGTTCCACCACCTAACTGCTACATTATCAGAGGTAGCAAGGTGTTGCCATCCACACTCCTATCTTCTAATTGTGCACTCCTCCACCACATGTTTGACGGTCTGCATTGCTGCCTCATGGTCACATTGTGAAAACAAGGATGAGCCAAATTTCTGCATTGTAGCAGCCACTGTGGCATTCCAGTCAGCAGCTCATTAAGCCTAATCCAGGAGGACTTGTTTACTGTCTTTTCATGGCGATCCCTGTGTGAGTGGAACGAAGTGAAATGAAAGTCGATAAAATGCAAAACACAGGCTCAGGTTCTAAGCGACAATCAGCCCAAAAGAACTGCTCTCCAATGAGATCCCTTTCAATGCAGACCTTAGCACTGGGGCCTGTTCTCAAGATCCTGTATATTAATATTGAGGGATATTGGTGATGAAAAGGGATATCCTCATCCATCTAGCTGTAAACTTTGAAACACACGTAATCTTGCTTCAGGAGACACACTTCACCACCAACATGCATCTTTCAGTTGCAGGATTCCCTGTCATGGCTCATCACCATCACAAGCAGTATGGGATGGCATCTTAACTTAACTTAATTATTATGTTAGAGAAGGGCTGGCTGCTCTCACCGTATCGACCTCTGGTCCAAATGGCATTGTAGAATAGAATGCTATAGAAGGTGATCTATTGTGAGAACTTCAATTCCCGCCATGTCAGTTGGGGATACTCTGACAACAACTCGGATGGACAGAGTCTGATGGAGTGAGCATCAGTCGCTGACCTACAACTCCTCTATGACCCAAAGCAAAGGCCAAGCTTTCACAGTAGCAGATGGCCAACAGGCTTTTCATCTAGCATCGCCTTTTCATCTCATGGGCAACCACCACCAGTGATCATAGAGGAGAAGGTGCTTGAAGCTTTTTCAAAGACTCACCACTGGCTGTCTTTGATCACCATAGGCCTGGATATCAATAACAAATAGTATACAGAAAACCCCGTGGAATTTTCAGAAAGCTCGGTAGGAGGTCTTTCAAGCAGAACTAGAAATGTCTGTCAACAAACTAGTTGAGCTGGACTCGACATGACCAGCCAAGATAAATTATTCCTATCAAGTTTTCTGCAAATTAATTCAGGTAGCTGCTAAGAAATCAATCTGTAGAAGCTATCACCGACAGCATACACCTGGTTGGTCATCAGAAGCAGTTAAGTTCTACCAGGAATTTAAATCTGCTGGTAATGAACAGGAGGCTGTTAGTAAGAATAAGGAATTCATTCAACTGCTGGATCAAACCCAGTGCGCTTGATGAATAGAGACAGTCACAAACATGGTCTTTACTCGTTCTAGCTGGAAAGCTTAGCAGACCATCAAAAGACTTTCTGGAGATTCCAGCCTCAGCAAAAAGGAGTTTCCAGTCACTGCAAATGTTATCACATCCCAACCAGTGGCTAATGGCCACGCACAGAACTTTGATAAATCTTTCAGTTGTGCAATCAAAACTGAGGTTACAGAAAGGTGGCATGCTCTAGTGTGGATTCAAACTTGAGGCTCCTTTTTCAGACAAAGAGCTGGACACAGCCATAATGCTTTTGAAAATGGAAAGGCTCCAGGTCTGAATTATAATCATATAGAGGTCCTACTTCACTTAGGCCCAAAAGCTGGCTGCTTTGGTTCTTCAACCAATATTCCCAGGACAACTGCATCCTAAAATTCTGGCACAGGGCATAGGTCATAGCCATTCTGAAACCAGGAAAACCTATGGCCTGGGAAAGTCTCCAGGATCGACCAGTTGATCACGATCAACCAGTTGGTGACCACTGATTTACAGCATCAAAAGCACTCTTCAGTCTTCACCCCGACCCAAAAACTCCTGCCCAGGTTTCTTTCAGGTCAGCCAACATGCTTTCAGGGTATGTCGACACTGCAATTAGACAAAGGTGACCAGCCAGCTGACTCAGGCTTGTGGGGCTCCAACAAAAGAACTGTTTAATTGCAGTATAGATGTTCAGGCTTGGGCTGCAGCCCAAGCTCTGGGACCCTCCTGCCATGCAAGATACTAGAGCCTGGGCTCCAGCCCAAGTCCAAACAGCTATATTGCAATTAAACAGCCCCTTAGCCCAAGTCAGCTGGCATGGGCCAGTCCTGAGTTTTTAATTGCAGTGTAGATATAGCCTAAAGGAGCAGCTTAGAGTTTTTTGTCTCTCCTCAGTTTCTTTGTGTTCTGCCATTACAATCTCTCTCTCTCTCTCTCTTACACACACACACACACACACACACACACACACACACACATACACACACACCCTACCCAAAACAATACTTGGCAACAGCTCCTGGGTAGGTTCACATACTCTTTGTCTCAGGTAGGACTTATGCTAACAGTTATGTTAATTGAAAGGTGAGTCCACACCTATCAGTTCACAATCCCATAACAAGGTTTCACCTAGTTCATAACAATATAAACAAAGCCTCAAAATTTGTTTGTTCTTTAAGAGATGGGGCCCCTCTGTTCTCATCTTTTACTTCAAAAATACCAGGAAAGTCAAGGCTGGTCTTCCCTAGTTTCACTGGAGAACTTCTTGCAGAGGTCTTGTGTGTGTTGTGGACTGCCATACCTTCATCAAAAGAGTTGAAGGTTTAACAAAGACATCTTTTGTCTCAAAAGCTCATTAGGCTTTTGGTTAACTAAAAATCCCTTCCCCATTCAATCACTCAGTCTCTTGTGATGTCATCATTTCACTAGTTCTACAGTCACCACAGAGTCTTCAAGTGTAGACAACACCTGAATTCCTAAATGTAAAAAACAAGAACCCTTCCCCACCCCTTTTTTTGTTGGTTTGTTTTTGCAATAAACTATTTCAGCCTTCTTTGTACATCCAAATACAGTAAAAAAGGTCACAAGCCCAAACTTTTTTCTCTGCAGGTCACACTGAAAAGAGTATTAATAGCTCTTCCATCTGTTAGATGCCACTTTTTAATAAAAAATAATAATAAGTGGGTTTCAAATTAGAAGGTAAGTGCTCTAGTGTATATTTTAGCCATCAGCATTTGGGAAGTGAACTATCAATGGTGGACGTAAAACAATTCACCTATATCTGAATAAGAAATTCATTGAGACACTCAAACCTATTTATTCACTAGGCCAGTGTTAGGAAACAGACCATTCTATACCTTCACAATTATTTTAGTATACATCTCTGCTGGGAAGATCTTCTTAATGTGAATCTGCAGTGATTTTTGCTACTGCCTTAACTACAGAAAAATTCACTTAATCAGACTCTAAGGAAGTTACAAAAATTGCCATTTTGAAACGATTCCTGAAAAATGTTTTGAAAATACCATTTATATGAATTAGTCAATGGTATAATCATGATATTTTAATGATAAAGGTGGCTTGATAAAATATACCTTGCAACTGGAGACACAGTTTATAGCAGGAAGTTTCCACTATTAAGGTAAATTCATTCATTTAATATTCCCATTTCTTGCAAGGCTGAGTGCTCCAAAAGTGCCAGAGAAGCACACATTGCCTCTGAAATTCCCACTCCTATATTCCAGTTGTGACCTTCTAGTCTTAAGAACTTCCAGGCTTGCCAGCTTTACCAGCTCACAATATGGTTATTTCCTTCATTATTTTATACTAATATTTTTTAGACATAAAGCATTTTAAAAAAAGAAAAACAGTAGCCTAGATTTTAAAAAAACACAAGCTTAAGGTTTAGGATCCTAAATATCTATTTAGGCACATTTTAAGTGATCTAGTGTTCTAGTATTTTTGAAAATAAGGTCATGTATTGGATTTAGAGGCCTAATTTTAAACTCCTATTTGAAAATCTTGCCTGGTGATTTTACCATATTTCACATTAGCTCAAGTTATTAAAATAGCATACTTTATTATAGTTTCCCAAGATCAGTGAGAGAAAGCTACATTTAAACCATTTCATTAAGAATCTGAAATGGGCTAGTAATCTTATCATCATAATCACAGCACAGAATACTCTAACAGATGAAAAGAAAATTAATCTAAACTTATTTTGTCGCTGCTTTCAAATCACCTTATAAAAGTGTTATAAAAACACTATGGCATAGTACCGCTAATGAGACTCAACTACTAGGAAACCAAGATTCCCTCTCTCAACAAATTAACAGAATGTACTTTTCTCCATTAGAAAACATGGAAAGACACCTTGTAACAATAAATAAATCAATAAAGTAAAAAAATGGTTCTTTGGAAAAAATCTTCATTATTTTATGCAACAGTGGACCTTTTAAAAAGTGTAAATATTTTATCAGAAGCACTGATTTTGAAAGCTTACAAATATATATATATTCAGTATTATGCAAATTATTATTTTTGTGTTTTTCTAATAGTAACCTTTCCAGAAATGACTTTTTAAAAGTCTTCTTGGATCTTCTCCTAGCTTAATTACCGAAATGAAATACTCATGCTAAATTAAGTATGAGAATACAGAATACTAATGTGCAACCTGCCAAGGACCAAATGTGAGACAGAGGCCCAAAATGAGTGACAAGAAAAATAGTAGTGCATGAAGCTTTAAATCATGTGGGATTAACTATTGGAAATTAGCATTTTTATAGCCATGATTTCATGATTCTGCATTTCTGATTCTAATAATTTACCATAAAGTTGAAAACTACAAGGGGCCGCATCCTGCAATGCATTAGGGTAGCTTTATCTCTGCTCCTTTGGTGGAAAGCTGCCCCAAAGACAGTATGACCAGTGAGGCCACTCTAGCTATAGGCAAGCCAGGCATCTGCCTAGAATGGGAGATTTGGCCATGATGAAGGGGTGACTGGGCCAAACCTGAGTGGTGCCGTGACTCTGTGCACCAGATCACAACACTATTCTCTTAAATTTGGCCCAGCTGCTCTTCTGCCATGCCTAAGGCTGAAGATTGCCTTGAGCAGCCTCTGTTAACCAGTCATCAGAGGCTCTCCTCCAGTGGCACAGAGCTGCTATACTGGTTCCTACACCACCCCTTCTCCCATGGAGTGGCTAGGGAAAAAGGGGAGTGGCCAATGGTTTCCTACACTCTGGCTGCAGGTCTGGCCCCTGGGTGTGTTGGCAATTTGTATAATTTAGGGCATCACTATCGCGGCTCTAACTTGTACAGTGCAGATCAGCCCAGAATAAGGGGAGAGCAAAGGTGGCTTTCCTAAATCCCATAAAAGCTTTGGTGCATATCCTGGGCAGTGATTAAAAAAAGCTCAGTAAGTGATTACAACGGTAGCTTTGTAGTGCTCCTTCAGTCTCTCCATTATCCCTCAGCTTCTTCCATGCTGAATGTCAGTGAGGTGCTGACTCCACTAACAACAATTCCAAGCATCCCTATGGACCATTTTAATATTTATTTATAGGCATTTCTATTGCAATCTTCACTGTAGTATCTTCACTGCAATGTGGTAGCTGGGGGACAGAAGCATAGGGCCAGATTCTCCAGTGTGACTAATTTATAGATTCACAGATTATAAAACCAGAAGAGGCCATTGTGATCATCTAGTCTAACCTCTTGTATAACACAGGCCATAGGACTTCCCTGAATTAATTCCTGTTTGAACTGCAGCATATTACATATGAACTGCCGTATCTAGTGAGGTCTCACAAGGGTCAGTCCTGGGTCTGGCACTGTTCAATCTTTTCATTAATAACTTAGATAACTGAATGGAGAATATACATATAAAATTTTCAGATGACACCAAGTTGGGAGAAGTGGCAAGCACTTTGGAAGACAGGATTAGAATTCAAAACAACCTTGTCAAATTGGAGAATTGGTCTGAATTCAACAAGATGAAACTCAATAAAGACAAGAGAAAAGTACTTCACTGAGGAAGGAAAGACCAAATGCACAACTACAAAATGGGGAATAACTGGCTCGGCCGTAGTACTGCTGAAAAGGATCTGAAAGTTATAGTGGATCACAAATTAAATGAGTCAACAATGTGATGCAGTTGCAAAAAAGACTAATATCATTATGGGGTGTATTGTATAACTGTCCCACTCTACCAAGGGGCCAGAACTCTCAGCACTGGTAAGGCCTCAGTTAGAGTACTGTTTCCAGTTCTGGGAGCAACACTTTAGGAAAGATGTGGATAAATTGGAGAGAGTCCAAAGGAGAGCAACAAAAATGATAAAAGGTTTAGAAAACCTGACTGAGGAGGAAAAGTTAAAAAAACTGGGCATGTGTAGCCTTGATAAAAGACAACTGAGGCAGGGGACCCGGTGACAGTCTTCAAATATGTTAATGGTTGTTATTAAGGGGATGGTGATCAATTGTTCTTCACTGAAGGTATGACTAAAAATAATGGGCAGCAGTGGAGATATGGGTTAGATATTAGGAAAAACTTTCCTATTGTAAGGGCAGTTAAGCTCTGGAATAGGCTTCCAAGCAGGGCCGGCTCCAGGGTTTTTGCCGCCTCCAAGCAGCCAAAAAAAAAAAAAAAAAGCCGCGATCGTGATCTGTGGTGGCAATTCGACGGAAGGTCCTTCGCTCCGAGCGGGAGTGAGGGACCGTTCGCCGAATTGCTGCTGAATAGCTGGACCTGCCGCCCCTCTCTGGAGTGGCGGCCCCAAGCACCTGCTTGCCAAGCTGGTGCCTGGAGCCGGCCCTGCTTCCAAGGGAGGTTGTGGAATCCCCGTCATTGGAGGTCTTTAAGAACAAGTTGGACCTGTTCAGGATGGTCTAGGAGGTTTAATTCATCTTGATTCAGTGCAGGGAGCTAGGCTGGATGACCTCTCAAGGTTCCTTACAGCTCTACACTTCTATGATTCGATATCTTCTAGAAAAACATTCAGTTTGATTTTAAGATTTCCACTGATGGAGAATCTACCACAACCATTGGTAAATTGTTCCAATGGTTAATTGCCCAAACTGTTAAAATGTTGCACCTTATTTCTAGTCTGAAATTATCTAGAGTAGACTAAAGAGCCTTTTATCAATCACCATCACATTACTATTCCCCGTGTAGGCACTTATAGACTGTGATCAAGTCACCCCTTAATCTTGTCTTTGTTAAACTAAACAGACTGAGCTCCTTGAGTCTATCACTAAGATATGTTTTCAAGTCCTTTAATCATTCTCATTGCTCTTCTGGGAGCTCTCTTTAATGTATCAATGTCCTTGAATTGTAACACCAGACCTGGACACAGTATTCCAGTAGCAGTTGCATGAATGCCAAATATCAGAGATAATTCTGTCTATAGAGTTGGTGTATCCAGCCAGTGCCAGGGGAATTCTTCTGTACTACACAGCCAAAGTAGAGACTCCTATGCCACCCCCTGCTGACTGGGAAATGGCAGAGCAAAAGAGGCATGGCTGGAATGTCCCCTACTCTGCACTAATTCTGAACGGCCATTTCGGTCTTTTACAGCCATTAACAACCTGTGTAGCATAGAACAGCACTCAGCTTTCCCTTACTGATGACAGTGTAAGTGGCAGGTGCAACTTGTGAATCACACCGTGGATAATGTGGGAGATACAAGTGGCACTTTGGGCGGAGAGGCCCTGGAGGAAAACCCTAGCAACAACCACACAGAGTCAGCAGGAGTCAGTCAGCATTTCCACACAACTTCCAACAACTGCTAACTGGAAGGGGGCAGCAGAAGACCTTGCCACCCTATTATAAACTGCATTATTATACATCAGGCAGTAGGTGATAGATGCAACATAGACCAAAGGAATTAAGACCAAACAGAGGAACTGGAAGCAAACTAAAAGGGGCTAAATTCAGCAGGTGCCCTTTCAAGCATTTGCAAATGTCTCTAGAATCACAGGTTGAGTATCTCAAGCCTAGATTTTCCTTTTCATTCTTGTCAACTTATTCTCTGAATACTTATGTCTTACCCAAGGGGGCTAAGCCAGACCCCTTAGCTATACTTCAGACATTGCCCAGATCGGTTTATTAGAGCAGTGTCTTGTTTTCTCTGATGCTATAGCCCACCACAGAAATACTGCACAAGTTTAAAATCTTAGGTGTTGGAGAGGAGTTATGGAAGAGAAATAGAAACAATAAGTAGATTATCCTGAAGTGTAAGCTTCTCACACAGACATTGTAGGGATAGGAAATTCCTAACATTCTCAGCTGGCAAAGAGTGAATGGAAAATGTTATGCATGCATGCCATTCACAGATATGATTTAGCATTTTATAACCTTGAGTAGTTTTCTCTACATACAACACAGGGCTGTAATTCTAGTACTAAGGAAACTTTTAAAAATAGTTGTATGTATCAGTATTTTACAAACATTTGAAAATCAGTAGATGTCACTCCCACAAGTATGTACATATTACTCATCTTCTTCTGGACCCAAAGTTCAACAGGACAGAAAAAAATATTTAAGAAATCTTTATAGGTGATCGCTAGTCTATCAAACCAGTCCAGCATTTTCTTTTCTCTTATTGATTTGTCAAAATAGACTAAAAAAGCCTCTTATTCACTCATATACATTGCCTCCAAAAGATGAGAGTTCTTGCAGTAAAAGAAAAAAATATACAAGCATTTTAAGAGAGCCCCTAGGGGATATTTAAAATAAGCAGAAAACAAAGCTTTGAAATATTATAGAAATGACATGGTGTTCAGCCCTTATTAAGATCAGTCATTAAGTGAAACATCTAATGACATTAAATTTTGATTCTGAATTATTGTTCTTTGGTAATCTGCATGTGAGGCTTTTTTTTTTTTTGTTTAATGAAAACAAAAAAAAATTATATATATATATATATATATATATACACACACACACACACACACACATACACTTCAAGGTAGTTACCTGGCTTTATGATCAGTCTTACAATGCTAAATGCCATGTTGTCTTTATTTGCTTATTTATTTTGATGACATTCCCTCCTCTCCCCCACCCCAACAAAATAAAATAAATAAATAAATAAATAAATAACATGAAATTGTGACAGAACTCATCTGTTGTCCTACCTTAGCAGCAGCTGTTAGAAGCCTGCATAAATCTGTATACTTGTTATGGCAGATATGGCTTGTTAATAATTAACAATATGCAAAGTGTACAAAAGGTGAGAGCTGCTTTCTAGAGAAAGGACAGAAAAGGTCCTAGTCCAAAGCCCTAGGGGCAGCCTAGCTCAGGTTATGTCTTCACTGAAGAAGTAACTTGAGTTATCTACATTTGAGTTAGGCCATCTTGCGTGAGAGTGGTCATGAAATAGCACTAAAACTAAACAAATTGGCTTAACATCACAGATTGTGTTAGCAGCTGACAAGTGCTCACTTGAGCTTTAGCCTATACCCCCAGACAACTTGAGTTTAAAGGACCACAGTGCTCAAGTTAAGGGGTTTGCATGAGCATGGAATTCAAGTTAGGGGCAACACTTCAGTTATAACTTGAGTTAATTCTGCAATGAAGACAAGCCCTTAGATGATTATTATGTTTGAGTTACCAATAAAGCTAAAGTCCAGGAATGGGGCAAGTCTGAACTCTAACTCAAGGTCTGTGTATTCTGAGGATAAGTTATTAACTAGGGCCCAGATCTTTATTTAAACATTGATTTCAATGGGAGTTAGATTTATACTTTCCAGGCTCTGGCGGAGCAAGAACCCTGTCGCAAAAACCCTGTTGCTGTAAAGGAGTGCAAGAGACACTATCTGATTCTCTGTTCAGAAGAAAGCCAGAAGTGTCTCAGCAGGTGGGAAAGAAGTCAAATGAGCTAGTGAAAGTCTGTAGTTTAGTGCATAGTGCTGCATTATTAGGAAGGCAACTGAGTGAAAGCAAGGTTCTAGCTCAGGGGTCGGCAATGTTTGGCATGCGGCTCGCCAGGGTAAGCACCCTGGCGGGCCGGGCCAGTTTATTTACCTGCTGATGCAGCAGGTTTGGCCGATCGTGGCCCCGATTCGCCCCCATTGGTGAGGGATGTGCTGGCCGCGGCTTCCCGCCGCCCCCATTGGCCCAGGATGGCGAACCGAAACGTTGCCGACCCCTGTTCTAGCTTCTTATTCTCTATTCTTATTCTTCTAGCAGGCAAAAGGAAGGAGGACTGGAAAGGTACAGTTTCTCTCCAACACCCCCTACTGGATGTCTATGAGCAGGCAGTGAAATCAGGGAATAGAATTTTGCTAAGTGATGGGAACATCCAGTAGCTAGAAGTTGAAGCTAGACAAATTCAAACTGGAAATAAGGTGTACATTTTTAATAGTGAGGTTAATTAACCCCTGGAACAATTTACCAGGGTCTTGGTGGATTCTCTGTCACTGGCAACTTTTAAATCAAGATTGGACATTTTTCTAAAAAGATCTGCTCTAGGAATTATTTGGGGGAAGTTCTTTGTCTTAAATTATACAGGAGGTCAGACTAGATAATCACAATGGTCCCTTCTGGCCCTGGAATCTATGCACACAGTGTGAATAGCGACTTGTGGGTGGGGGAGAGAGTGGAGAAGAGGTCCCTGTGAGTGAAGGGGTGAGTAAAAGCTACATCCATTTGGATTGGTCTTTTTAGCCACTTATGAAGTTATTGCATATGGAATTATGAAAAATCCCTGAACATGAATTCTAGCTGGGCTTAAACACCTGGATGCCCTTTTACTAAAAAACAGTAGCAAAAAAGTGTAGGCATGCATTTCCTTGTCTTGGAAACATAGCCTTCTGGCTGTCACAATATTCGTCAGGCTGGCAAAATGGAAAATTGGCAGCAGCCCAAGGCATACAGACAAAAGCATTGTAATTAGAAACTACTTATGGCATCACAGACTGAAATACACACTAATAAAAACATCCTTAGCTAACTTGTGAGGAGATTGTTTGTAGGGGGGCAATCTTTGCTCATGCTAACAAAACTGTCATGAATTTTAGCCATGCAGTTCAGGGCAGCAATGTAAGATTGATGAAAAGCACTAGAAAAAAAGACAAGATGGAGGGAAAGTGACACTCTGGAAAGTGGAATAAATGGGATGATTTGACAACATGTGATCACAAAGAAACTGGGACATCAGAGATTGATACTTAAGCAGGGAGAAGTAAAGGGATGTTTTTAAACGTGCTGCTGAGGTTTCAAATCCTCCTCACTAGAAAGGGAAGGATGGCTCAACAGCTCTCCTTTTTTCTGACAAAACAACCTACGCTCTCCTCAATAAGTGGTACTAGAAAGTCATGCAGCGCTGCCAGAAGTCTCTCTAGAGGCTCAGCGCATCCACTGTACAACAAACTGAGAATTCACTCCCACCCCCATCAAGGCAGGAAGTCTGCTTCTGAACCCCCATTTGCTAACATATCATCATCATACTGCAAAAAATGGTTGTGGGCTTTTATTAAAAAATTGTATATTAAAAATGCAAATTTAGGAATTGGAATTTTCCCCAAGAATTTTCCATCTATGGTTACTTATGCAGACTCCTTTTATTTTTTTAAATCCACTTAAGGAATTAGGGGCAGAGCTGTGTTGTCAGTACTCAGTCCAAGCTCTGTGGCAGGTTGTTATATGTTAGGCATGGAAATTTCTCATTTTGTTTGTTTTTCCATCTTTTTTCTAAGCTGCTTTGTTCTGACTACACCATTCTCTCCTCCTCCCTGAAGAATGCAGAGATAAACCTTCTTTCCTCTAAGGCAGCTGCTTTGATTGGTCAGGGGTTCTGAAAACGGAAATTACAGATGCTTTTCACACTTTGTGCTTCAATGCTGCAGAAGCAGTCACTGGGCACTCCTGTCAAATGAGGAGTTAACAGTAACTCAGGCTCCCACAAGCCCTGCAGGGCGGGGCTACGAAAGTAATTGCTTCAGGAACAGGAAGAGAGATGTCTGGGCAAAGGCTGCAAGTACAGCTTGTTAAAATTTTCCAACAGAAAATGCCCTTTTGTCCAATTCAAAACTTGCCACAGGAATGTGTTTATTCTGATGAAATTTTTGTTTTGAAAAAAAACGAGATAAAGCATTTTGATAAGGTTGGATCTTATTGGAATGGAGCATTTTGATTTTTCATTGAAATGACTTTGTTTTAAAAATGTTTTATATTATAATTTATATTCTAAAATATACATTTGTAAAAATTGAAATTGTAATGAAACATTTCAACTTTGAAAGGAAATGCTTCAATTGACCCAAAATGAAATTTTTCAAAAAATTTGCTTTGTGGGAAAGTTTGAAATTTGGCAATTTGTTCTGATTTGGAACTAACACAAATTTTGAAGTTGCAGAATTTCCTGCTAAAAGGAAATTCTGGTTCCCACATAGCTGTAGCTGTGAGTCTGAGTTAAAACACCCTGTGTTTCAGGGAAATAGCTTTTGTTACGTGTTGACTTTTTCAGTGATCTAGTTTTCTGTGACCAAGCTCTGGCTGGCCAGCCTGTGGGGTGACTGTGCTGAACTGCTTCTCCTGCTTACAGGCCAGTTTTTCATACACACTACGGCCAAAGTTTCCAAAAGTTTGAGCAGATACAAACAGTCATTTGGATGCCCATCTCGTGCCTCAGGTGGGTGCTGGGTACCCAACAAATGTTCAAGTTGGTTTTTACCATATCCAAGTTTCCTGAGTTTCTAGTGCTCAGTAGGATTTCCTAAAGCAGGGATCGGCAACCTTTGGCACGCGGCTTGCCAGGATAAGCATCCTGGCGGGCCGGGCTGGTTTAACTGCCGCGTCCGCAGATTCGGCTGATCGCAGCTCCCGCTGGCCGCCATTCGCCACTCCAGGCCAATTGGGGCGGCAGGAAGCGGCGGCCAGCACATCCCTCGGCCCGCACCGCTTTCTGCTGCCCCCATTGGCCTGGGATGGTGAACCGCAGCCAGTGGCAGCCACGATCAGCCGAACCTGCAGATGCGGCAGGTAAAGAAACCAGCCCGGCCCACCAGCGTGCTTACCCTGGCAAGCCACGTGCCAAAGGTTGCTGATCCCTGTCCTAAAGCATCCATACAAGCATCCTGGCTTGGAAATTACTACTAGGTGCTAATGTTATTACACATGACAAAATTGCATCTGCTAATGAGGTCTGGACACCTAGTGGTGAACAGTCCAAATGCAGGCTAGTTTTAGACAGCATGATGGGAAAAAGATGTGAGAGGATGAGGAGGCAAGAGGACAGGGTAACCACATAGCAAGTGTGAAAAATCGGGACAGGGGCAATTGGTGCCTATATACAACAAAGCACTGAATAACGGGACTGTCCCTATAAAATTGGGACATCTGGTCATTTTACAAGAGGAAGCCCAAACATTGATTCAAATGTCACTGGAGGATCAAAGGCAGAGAAGGAAAGAAGTTAGAGAAGTACAGAAGAAGGACAGAAGGACAGAAACAGGGAACTGCCCCTGAAGATGTTATGGAGGAACAGGCCTGCTGTTTGCTCCTTTAAGATGTGCTACATTTTCTGTAAACTCTAAGGAAGCAATTAATCTATGTTATGTTCATATTTTTAATTTAGGCTTTTCAGTGGCCTGATATAGCCAGAACTAGTGCTCAGACAACTTGGGCACAGCCAAATGCCAGCTCTAATTAGCCCTACAGACTTGAGCCCCTGGCGGAGTGCCTGCATGACTATTTGAGTCTGCCCAAGTTTTGAAAATTTTTTTACTTGAAGCTCTCTGTACCAGTTTCTCCATCTGTTAAATAGAGATATTACTTATGCCTTATTGTAAAGAACAGTGAGATGGATGGATGAGGAACAACTAAGTATGGTTGTTATTATTAGCTCCTGTCAGAACTATTGTCTGTTGGTCTTAACTGTCACTTTAGCTGAACCCCCCAGCAGGGCTTTGTTCTGCAGTCATACGCATTTCTGACTGCAGGTACTGGAGGGGTGGGGGAGAAGGAACTCAATCCTTCTGTCTGTTAGAGGGACTGGGGGTGTCCTCCCCCTCCTGCCACTATTTGCTCTGCTAGAGGGAGAAGAGTTAAATGCAGCTGCTTCTATTCCTGCCTTGCCCTGAAATCTTCAGGGGGATCCATAAGTGCGGGATGCTGCCGCACCTCCTGGCTTGAAGTGGTTTTCATCATATACAGGGTTTACAGCTTGGTTCAATGGCTCTCAGCACCCGCACTGTACAAATTGTTCCAGCACGCCTGCAGGATGTTGGGACAGTCCATCTTCTTGTACTCTTTCCCCTATTTATATCCGCATGGGAAAAGGCATGGTGGCTTTGGAGGTTGCATGGAGTGGAGTGGAAGGCAGGGTGAATAGACCTCTGATTAGAGTCAGATAGAGTGAACCAAGTGCTGATCATTCTGCTTTCTTTGAAACCAGGGTGAGGGAGAAAGCAGCAGAAGAGCTTTCCGTATCAGGGCGTAGACGTGGCAGCAGTTTGGGCAGCAGTGGAACTGCAGAAGGCACCAGGCCCTGATTATAATGTACGCACACACATTTGTTCCCACATTTGGACTTACATTTAGAAGAATTAAGCCAAACCAAAACACTGTTGAGAAAAATATGTAAGTAATTTTGTTGCAGAGAACAGGAAGTGAGCTTGAACACAGATGCAGTTAGATGCAGCGTGATAGGAAAAGTGCATGCTAGATGCCTTATGATGCAATTTAAAAAAAAAAAAAAAAAAGCAAGATACCTGCGTGGAGGAGTTTACCATCTAGTTTCAGACATGCTACAATATAGGGGACAATAAAGAAGATGGGGGAGAAAGATCAGGAGTGACACCAGCAAAATTATGCAGTTACTCATTTAGGACAGGCATACATCATGATGGAACAATTGATTGTGTTGTTTGGGGGTTTATCAGCTGTGACAAAGTCAGACTTGACAGCTCTAAAAGAGTAGCTAAAGGCAGGCATATTAATGTTAGAATAGTTAAAGCCCTTTTCCCTATGAACTGAAAGAGGTTACCTCAAGTTAATCATGGACACCTGAATCTAATTAAGGCAGCCTCTGACCTTTGAAAACCTCTTCCAGTGAAAGAGAGGAGAAGCAAGCTGCAAAAGGGTTGTGTGCCGTAAGGGGAAAAGGCTTCTCCTAGGTAAAGAGCTGTTTTTTCTATAAAGGAAATCTTGTGTTTATTTCTGTTTGGGGAGGGGGCCTTGCATCCCAGCGTAACTGGGCCTAGAGTGGGCAACTGATTATCAGTAAGGCTGCAAGTTTGTCATGGAGGTCACAGAAGACACGGATTCCGTGACTTTCCGTTACCTCAGTGACTTTTGCAGCAGCCGGTGAGCCTGGCTCGGGAGCAGCTCAGGCAGTCCCTGTGCTAGGCGCATTGGCTGCTGCTGGGGCAGTCTCGGGCCCCCGCAGCAGAGTCTGGGTGTGGGAGCGGGCACGGGGTTGAGGCACGGGACAGAGTGAGGCAGGGTCTGGGTGGCACTTACCTGGGAAGCTCCAGGGAAGTGGCGACATCTCCCTCACTCAGCTGCTAGGCAGAGGCATGGCCAGACAGCTCTGCGTGCTGCCTCCGCCCAGAGCACCGCCCTCACAATTCCCACTGGTTGGGAGGCAGCCAATGGGAGCTGTGGGGGCGGTGCAGGCAAAGGCAGCGTGCAGGACTGTCTGGCCACGCCTCCACCTAGCAGCTGAGCAAGGAGGATGTTGCCACTTCCGGGGAGCCCCCAGATAAACACTGCCCAGAGCCTGCCTCACTCCGTCCTGTGCCCCAACCCCCTGCCCCCTCCCACATCCAAACTCTGCTGCTGGGGGGGGAAGGCGCGGAGCCAGATAGGGAGCCTGCCAGCCCCGCCACCCACACCCTCCCACCAGCACCAGCAGGGGTCCTGGGCCATGCACCGCTGCCCATGGCCGTCCTCCCCACCCCCAGCACCCAGGCCACCCTCCCCCAGCACCCGTGGGGCCCCCAGGCAGCCTCCCCCACAAGTTTTATTCACTAGTATTTTTGGTAAAAGTCATGGACAGGCCACGGGCCATGAATTTTTGTTTACTGCCGTGACTTGTCCGTAACTTTTACTAAAAATACCCATGACTGAAATGTAGCCTTAGTTATCAGCATTGGAGGCACTACTCCAGGAGAGTTAGGAAACATATTTTTTGTTGTTTAAAGAACCTGATAGGGCCAACCCTAGGGCCTACCCTGTAAATATCGTAAATAAACCAACATTAAGAATCAAACCTCTGAAGCAGGTGTGATTTACTCCAGGCCCCTTCTCCGCCCCCAATGCCAGAGGGAGAGACATTGAGTTTTGACCTGATGAAAAGTGTGTTGCCACACGTGGCATCAGAGGTGGGATTTGGCACAGCAGACTATCCCAGAATCCATTCCGGAGAATGGATGACACGATGAGGGTGCTGGTGCAGGGCACTGCAGCACAACAAGATGCTACCAGAGTCCAGGTGGCTGCACAGCAAGAGTCTGTACAAATATAGCAGGAGACAAACTAACTGCTGATAAACTAGGCAACTTGGGACCAAGCCATCCAACTGGAAGTAGTGTGAGACAGCTAATGCCCTGACTGCTACAGGAGGTGGCCATGATGGAACTCGATCCTTAAAGGCTAGCAGCTACCTACAAAAGATGACAAGTGACCTCAAGGCATATCTCCTCATGTTTGGAAGAACAGCCCTGTGACATTCCTGGCCTCACTCCCTTACTGTGTGGAGAGGACCAGAAGCCCTATTATGAGATGGTAATGGAAATATCCAAGGAGATTCTGATAGATCAAGAGATTCCCTTTGTATCAAAGTTGATGAAGGAGCTGTGTGTGATGCATTGAATACTGGCCCTGTGCACTTCAGTTTACTATCCGGACTGATGGCCTGGTCAAATGCTTCAGCAGAACACTGAAGAGCATGATATAGAAAGTAGCAAGTCAAGATGGGAAAAACTGGGATACCTTGCTAGTCTACCCAATGATTGCTATAAGGGAAGTACCCCGTAGGGTGACCAGATACAAAGTGTGAAATATCAGGACCAGGGGAGGGGGTGATAGGTTACCTAAATAAGACAATACACCCCTAATATCAGGACATCTGGTCACCCTAGTTATATGGTCACTATCCCTGTGGCATATTGGACATTGCCAAGGAGGATTGGGAGGAACAGTCTAATCAAGGAACCAATGTCACTGAACATGTCATGCAGATGCAGGACAGAATATCCCAAGTCATCCCAGTAGTGCAGGAACATATGGAAAAAGACACAGAAGGCCCAACAAGCCATTATAATTGACAAGCAAGGGCTTAGAAATTCCAGACTTCTGATCAGGTAAAGGTGTTGGTGCCCACGATGGAAAGCAAGCAATTGGCCATATGGCAGGAGCCATACAAAGTAATAGAGGCCAAAGCAGGAGCAAACCATCAACCTATTCAAGCCCTGGCAACACACAGAAACTTATATGGTCACCCTAGAGACACTACTGCGGGAAAATAAGCCGCGGGAATGAGTCAAAATATCTCCAGAGTTACCCCTGTACAGCTTCTAGAAGTTGTCAAGATGATTGAATGAAACCAAGATTTGTTTTCAGAGAAGCCAGCCAGAACCACAGAAGCACATCACAAATCCAGGAGTGAATGTGAAGCTTAAACCATACGGGATCCCTGAGGATAAAAGGGAGGAAATCAGTACAGAAATTAAGAAGATGTTGGAGCAGAGAGCCAAAGTTTTCCATAATTACTGGTCCAGCCCAATCATTCTGGTTGGCAGATGGTACCACGAGGTTCTACAATAATTTCTGAAAATTAAATGAGTTGTCCCAGTTTGTTTCCTACCCCATACCTCAGACAGATGAGCTCATAGACCAGTTGGGAAAAGCAAGATTCTTGTCTACCCTCAACCTGTCCAAAGGCTATTGGCAAATCCCTCAAGCAGAGGGTGCCAAAGAGGAGACTGCTTTTTCTACACCAGAAGGCTTAGACCAGTACAGGTTTCTCCATTTTGGATTGCATGGGGCACCAGAAACCTTCCAACACCTCACTGATAAGCTATTACGCCCATGTGCCAGGTATGCAGCCACTTACTTGCACAATGTGATCATACACAGCCAAGACTGCGGGACAGATCTGGAAAACGCTGAAGCAATACTGGATACCCTGAGAAAAATGGATCTCATAGCTAACCCATCCAAATGTGCAATAGGGCTAGCTAAAGCCAAATACCTTGGGTACATCACAGGGAGAAGCGTAGTGAAACCCCAGATGAACAAGTTAAAGGTGATAAAAAGTTGGCATCAGACAGTAAGGAAGAAGCAGGTCAGAGTGTTGTAGGAATAGTGAGAGTCTACAGATAATTTATTCCCCACTTCATTACCAGGGTGCAAGAAATTGTATGCATAAAGGTAGCATGCAAAAGGGCAAGGAGACAACTTTAGGCAGACAAACAGGACATCAAGGCTTAAACTGGCATTATTAGCAGAGCAGAGAAGGCAATGGGATAGTGTGATAAGAAGCTAGGAGCTTGATCAGTTTTCTTACACCAGTATAAATCCACTAGGCCAAATCCTGCTGCACAAAACCCCTCTTCAGCTTGCTTCCCATACCTCTTATGTGTCATTCTGACAGTGCAAAGGAGGCATTCAGTGAAGCCAGCTTAACGGACTACCTGGATTTTGGCCCAGTATAGGGGAATTCTCAGGAGTCAGACCTGGCATACACAAAATACCCCCTTTTCACAACCCCCTCGGTAGTGGTTGTGTCAAGTATGACCAGACACTCAACGGCATTTTTCTGTTTGTGTTTGTACATAATGTGAAAACTTTGGAATGCTGCATCCCATCAAATTCCAAAACTTCAAGGGAAGTTCTAAACATCAATAGGCAGAATTCTACTGATTTTGGTGAAAACTAGAAAACAGGAAGGAGAAAATGTGGGACAGGTGGAGCCCTGGCATCTGGTTAGCAGAATGAGCACAGCTTCACCCACCATTGTCATAGTCTATAAATCAAAGAACTGGTTGATGACAGCCATTAACGCCATCCAGCATAACACCCCTCATTCTCAGCTCTGATAAAGGCCCCAATACAGTTTTAAAATGCTGACACCCTGAATGATTTATCTCCCAGGCAGAAAGAAAAGAAACAATAGTGGCGGGAAATGGAGGTTGGGGGCACAGAATGGGAGGGAAGAATGGGGGTTGTTGGCATACATATGTGCTGGAACTAGGGATGCTGCCACACCCCTTGGCTTGAAGTGGTTTCCATCATATGCAGGGTTTACAGTTTGATTCAATGTATCTCAGCATCCCCACTATACAAATTGTTCCAGCACCCCTGCTGGCATGTGGGGAAGAGTAAATGGGGAGCACACACACAACCCCTGCCATGTGGCAGAGGGGGAATGAGGGAAAACACACAAAGCCCCTGCCTTGGGGGAAATGGATAATGCAGGGGCATGCAAGAAAGGGGGAAATGGAGGCCATACAGAGCTCCAGGCATGTGGTAGATGGGAGAATGGTGGGGATGAAGGGAGGCGTTGCAGGGAGTCCCTCAAATAGAGGGGGATAGGATGGCACACAGGGAGTTGTGGCTGTGGTGTGTTCAACTGCGCTCAAACTATGTGACCCTCTAGAATAGGAGATCAGAATCAGCCCATAAATCAATATACAGACAGAAGCAGAGTTCCATAGGGCTTTGTAGAAGAGGGCAGAGAATTGAAACTTGATCCAGTGGTCTCTGCTTTTAGGCAAGTCATTTAACCTGCTTGTCTCTGTTTTCCCATGTGTGAAATGGGAATAGTAATACTTAGTTACTGAGACATACTTCACAAGGTAATGTGAGAATTCATTAAACATGTTTGTTAAAGACCTGTGAAGATGAAAAGTGGCATATAAGTATTAAATATTATTTTAACAGAACATATCACACAGTGATACTCACCCGCTCCTGACCAGCTGTATCCCAGATCAGAAATTTATGAAGCTCATTCCCACAAGGAACAGTTTTAGTCATGAAGGATGCACTGAAATGAGAAGTACCAACTGTTTGTTATTCAGATCTAAACCCACTGTGAGGTTAACAAATGAAATTCACCAGACCAATATTCCAAATATATCAACTCTAGACTTTGGGCAGGTTTGTTTGGTTAGGCCAGGCCACTTAGGGTGGGGAAAAAGTCATTTTCTGGTACAGCGTCCATTCAATAGTATCCCCTGGATTTATTTATGTTTATGCAAATTAGGATTTCTCTTTTCCTCTGGTGAGGTTTAGAGGGATCCTTCTGGTTAGGCTCAAGAGCACCGGCACCAAACGTGCCTGGGGCCCATACCTCCTTTCTTCTCTGTGCACATGCCTGTCCATTGGGCAGCTGGCACTTCAGGTTCTTTTTGTTGTTGTTGCTGATCCTGGTGAACATCCTCTTGCAAGGAGTGGGTTAAGTGTACATGTTATCACCCCACCAAGCAGTGAATGAGTGATTTCATATGCTAGTGTAGAAGACAGGAAAAGTAAGTGACTAGCAACAAAACAACGGAACAGACTATACACAAAGTGTTGCCAAAAGTACAATGTAAACAAACCAAAAAGTCCCGCCCCCACATCCCCTCCAATCTTGGGCATAACAATGTTAGTTGTTACTTCTAACAATAGGTAGAATTTTTTCAGAGGGAAATATGATTTTTCAAAATTGTATCCCTTTAAAAAAGAATGTTAGACATTTATAGGTTTGCTCTGTACAACAGTGTTTGAGCTGAAGGAGGCCTGAAAGAGATTGCCCAGGCTCTGGTAGAATTGTGTTTCTTTCTAGACACTGCAGAACCATTCCTGCAAAGATAACTTTTATCCCTGACATATAAAGAGGCATCTGATAGGATGTGTTTTGCATTAGAAATACACCGGATTACATCACATGGCATGTGTTTTCGAAACATTTTCTAGGAAAGATACACCAGAGGTTCCCTGGATAGCCATCTGTAAATTGCTCAATTCAAACAGTGTTCCATTGGATACAAAAAGATTAAGTAACACAGGAAGAGCAGTATTTTCTTTGGTTATTTTGTGGGTGTATGTTTCCAACTATCGTTTTTTTATTATGCAACACTTTATAGCTTTGAAAACAGGAAGTTCAGAACACCAGCAGCTACAGGAGGTCACTAGAATTGTGGATTTAGAACATTAGTTCATCTGGCCAAAAAAAAAAAAAAAAACCTTACCTACGTAGTAGTCCTACTTAGAAAACATAAGGCAACAAAACATATTAGCAATATTTAACTCAGTACACTAATGTGACAAAGTTTTTTTTTCCAAATATACAATCTTTTCCCCCTAAACATGACAATTATGAAAAGTTTCTATTTTCTTCTCATATGGGTAGAATATCTTTACTTTGATAAAGAATTGACAGTGCTTTAGAACTAAAGGACCACTAGGTTCCCATTAATTTCATCACTATGAGCAAATGTCTTCCTAATCAATACCGCCAGTGATGATGTTCTTCCTTGCCCCCTCCTCTCTGCCCAGCTTCCTCCATTTGTTAAATTCAGTCGTCCAAAACTGTATTGGAATCTGGTCATAAAATCCGCAGCTGGGACTCCAATTGTGCATCCAAAGGCAAAGGTCAACATGTTACAGCTGAAAGCTTTTAGCCACCTCAACATCAAACACAAATAAAGCTTACTCTTCATAAGGAATTTAAAGTAGAATAATTACAAAACAAGAGCAACTGTTCACACCCAAATAATTCGTTCATGGACAAGGTATATTAGCTTCCTCTGCCCTAGAGAAGTCAAGTGTCTTCAACATTTTCCAATTGATGCAGGGCTGAGGATTTGGCCATAAGTGTTGGAAAGAAGAGATCTCTGAATTAAACTCAGTTAAATGACTGACAGGAGCTAGCTTGTGATGCTTTGGATTTAGAAGCTCTGCAGTTTCTGTGAAAAATAGCTTTCAGAGTAGCAGCCGTGTTAGTCTGTATCCGCAAAAAAACCAGGAGTACTTGTGGCACCTTAGAGACTAACAAATTTATTAGAGCATAAGCTTTCGTGGGCTACAGCCCACTTCTTCAGATGCATATAGAGTGGAACATATATTGAGGAGATAGATTTACACACATACAGAGAGCATGAACAGGTGGGAGTTGTCTTACCAACTCTGAGAGGCCAATTAAGTAAGAGAAAAAAAACTTTAGAAGTGATAATCAAGATAGCCCAGTACAGACAGTTTGATAAGAAGTGTGAGAATACTTACAAGGGGAGATAGATTCAATGTTTGTAATGGCTCAGCCATTCCCAGTCCTTATTCAATCCTGAGTTGATTGTATCTAGTTTGCATATCAATTCCAGCTCAGCAGTCTCTCGTTGGAGTCTGTTTTTGAAGTTTTTCTGTTGTAAGATAGCCACCTGCAGGTCTGTCATTGAATGGCCAGAAAGGTTAAAGTGTTCTCCCACTGGTTTTTGAGTATGATGATTCCTGATGTCAGATTTGTGTCCATTAATTCTTTTGCGTAGAGACTGTCCGATTTGGCCAATGTACATGGCAGAGGGGCATTGCTGGCACATGATGGCATATATCACATTGGTAGATGTGCAGGTGAACGAGCCCCTGATGGTATGGCTGATGTGATTAGGTCCTATGATGATGTCACTTGAATAGATATGTGGACAGAGTTGGCATCGGGGTTTGTTACAAGGATAGGTTCCTGGGTCAGTGTTTTTGTTCAGTGATGTGTGCTTGCTGGTGAGTATTTGCTTTAGGTTGAGGGGTTGTCTGTAAGCGAGGACAGGTCTGTCTCCCAAGATCTGTGAGAGTAAAGGATCATCTTTCAGGATAGGTTGTAGATCTCTGATGATGCGCTGGAGAGGTTTTAGTTGGGGGCTGAAGGTGACAGCTAGTGGTGTTCTTTTATTTTCTTTGTTGGACCTGTCTTGTAGGAGGTGACTTCTGGGTACTCGTCTGGCTCTGTCAATCTGTTTTTTCACTTCAGCAGGTGGGTATTGTAGTTTTAAGAATGCTTGATAGAGATCTTGTAGGTGCTTGTCTCTATCTGAGGGATTTGAGCAAATGCGGTTATATCTTAAGAGCTTAGCTGTAGACAATGGATCGTGTGGTGTGTCCTGGATGGAAGCTGGAGGCATGTAGGTAAGTGTAGCGGTCAGTAGGTTTCCGGTATAGGGTGGTATTTATGTGACCATCGCTTATTAGCACAGTAGTGTCAAGGAAATGGACCGCTTGTGTGGATTGAGCTAGGCTGAGGTTGATGGTGGGATGGAAATTATTGAAATCATGGTGGAATTCCTCAAGGGCTTCTTTTCCATGGATCCAGATGATGAAGATGTCATCAATGTAGTGCAAGTAGAGTAGGGGCGTTAGGGGACGAGAACTAAGGAAGCGTTGTTCTAAGTCAGCCATAAAAATGTTGGCATACTGTGGGGCCATGTGGGTACCCATAGCAGTGCCGCTGACTTGAAGGTATATATTGTCCCCAAATGTGAAATAGTTGTGGGTGAGGACAAAGTCACAAAGTTCAGCCACCAGGTTAGCTGTGACATTATCGGGGATACTGTTCCTGATAGCTTGTAGTCCATCTTTGTGTGGAATATTGGTGTAGAGGGCTTCTACGTCCATAGTGGCCAGGATGGTGTTTTCTGGAAGATCACCGATGGATTGTAGTTTCCTCAGGAAGTCAGTGGTGTCTCGAAGATAGCTGGGAGTGCTGGTAGCGTAGGATCTGAGGAGGGAGTCCACATAACCAAACAAGCCTGATGTTAGGGTGCCAATGCTTGAGATGATGGGGCGTCCAGGATTTCCAGGTTTATGGATCTTGGGTAGCAAATAGAATACCCCTGGTTGGGGTTCTAGGCATGTGTCTGTACAGATTTGTTCCTGCGCTTTGTCAGGGAGTTTTTTTAGCAGATGGTGTAGTTTCTTTAGGTAATCCTCAGTGGGATCAGAGGATAATGGCCTGTAGAATGTGGTGTTAGAGAGCTGTCTAGCAGCCTCTTGGTCATATTCCAATTTATCCATGATGACGACAGCACCTCCTTTGTCAGCCTTTTTGATTATGATGTCAGGGTTGTTTCTGAGGCTGTAGATGGCGTTGTGTTCTGCATGGCTGAGGTTATGGGGCAAGTGATGTTGCTTTTCCACAATTTCAGCCTTTGCACGTTGATGGAAGCAATCTATGTAGAAATCCAGTCTGTTGTTTCGACCATCCGGAGGAGTCCACACAGAATCCTTTTCCTTTCCAAATGCAAGCAAATGGACATCATACCAAAAGGACTAAAGGTAAAAAATCCATTACAATCTACATATCACACAGACTATGCTGAGAGACTGTGTCACACACTCTCAAAGAAACTGTGAAACCACCTGATCAGCATCCTATACAGCAAACAGGGAAAGATTAAGAATGAGCTCTCAAAACTGGATACTCTCATAAAAAATCAACCTTCCACACAAACTTCCTCATGGATAGACTTTACAAGACAAACTTTGCCTCTCTACAAAGGAAAAAGGACACTAAACTATCTAAACTGCTACATGCCACAAGGAGCCACAACAGTAGTTCCCTTAATCCACCCAGCAATACTGTTAATCTTTCCAGATACACTCTTGGCCCAGCAGAAGAGTCTGTCCTATCTCGGGGCCTCTCCTTTTGTCCCTCTAGACCCACGAACATGATACAGTTCTGTGACCTAGAATCCTACTTTTAACGTCTCCGTCTCAAAGAATATTTCCAACATACTTCTGAACAGCATACTAACCCACAGAATCCCCCCTACCAGCACTACAAAAAAAAAGGATTCTGCGTGTACTCCTCCGGACAGTCTAAGACATCATTGAAACTAGCAGCTCTTGACAAGTAAAAAGGAAATTCACACAGTGCAATACAGGGAGCTAAGAGGCTGTTGGTGAGGGATGGGTGCTACCATGAAGAAGAGGATGACTTAAAAGGAGAGTGGTAACAGAGAAATTAATTTATCTGAATTTATTGGGTCCATGACTCCTAGAATAGGAAACAACAGCTCAGGTTCTGTTCATTTACATTGGTGCAAATATAATTAAATATGGAGTTATTTTAGAAGAGCAGAATTTGGCCTCACGTCCTATCCTGCTTTCCATGAGAACTGAACAATCTGGTCCTGACTTACTCAGGTTTCCTAGTCACTCTAGCACATTGAAAGGGGACATTTAGTGGCATATGTATCATCACCCAGAGAGTAGACTCAAACCTAGCATTATTTATATTATCTCATAGTTGTACTCAGAGCTTAACAGAGGGTAAAAAGCTTCCAATCATGAGTCTGTACAATACAAAACACAGAGTAGTATGTGTGTGCGTGTCAGCTTCACAAATCAGGTGACTGTTCAGTAGTTGTTGAGAGGGAAGAAAGAAGCTTTCTGACTATTAATGGCGAGGCTATTCTAAATGTAAGGAATAACATGAGCAGAGAGCGAGGCAAAAAGGCACACACACACAAAAAGAAAAAAAAGAGAGAAGTTAATGGAGTGTGGAGAGCAGAACAGGGCATCAAAGAAGTGAGGGGGAAATGTAGGGGAGTTATGCATAGTCTTGAACATAGGGAAGAGAAGACACTTTAGATAGAAGTAAGATGATGATTTTGGCAGCAGTGAAACATTTCAAGGAAAAGATTAGACAGGGTACTTACCCAATAGTAGGGCTAATATTGTGATCAAAATGATCCTGGACAAATCGACAAACTATACTTGATTTCCCAACCCCAGTATCCTGCAAATGAAAGAAAGAACAATAATAAATTCACAAGGTACAGATATCTGAACTTCAGTAGAAAAATTCACTGATCAGGTGGTAATATGAATTATGATTCTGTCTTTTTTTTTTTTAACACACAAAAAAAGAACAAACTTACTCTACAGGCAAGTAGAGCAGGTTAAGTGTTTAAAAAGAAAATAGTTCATTAACTATTTTTGTAAGTGTCACCATCATAACTGGAGTTATTCATTTAACTCTTCTGCATTTCTAAAATTCCATCCTTTTACAACCTCACAATTCTTTTTTTTGGCAGGGGCGGGGGAGGGAGTTTACATTAATAAATTGTCACTGATTATAAAAGTTTAAATTTAGCTATTTACTCATTCAAAATAAAATAAAAAACCACTGCATGTTAAAATCCATAGTTATTTTGCTGAGCAAAACCAACTTCCAGAAAATTAGTTTTGTGTGTGTGTTTGTTGTAAGGATGGACCAAGTAAGTATGCTTCCAAAATAAATAGCTAACAAAGTCTTTTCATTATGAGATAAATAAGAGCCTTTCTCAGCATTTATAGAATGTCTCAGGTGCTTTTAATAAGGTATGAAGCCAAGGACTGAGTGACGTTAACCACCCAAGATATGCAATAATCCCCTAGAAATACACTTGTAGGATGCATTATGGAGTCTATGAAACTGAACGTATTAATAAAAACAGAAGGACAAATGCCTCAGTGGTTGCTGTCTGCATTGCTATGTGGGAGAGCCTGCTTTCATTACTGGTACCAGTCTCATTCTTCCCTGTCAGTAGGGATAAATACTAGGAGTACTGCATACGAAGCATATTCAGAACCTCTGGATAAAATAGGGAAGGAAAGAAGTTCCTTGCACTATACCGCGACAAGTCTTCCAGCCAAAAATGCATTTTCCAGTACTTCTTGACCACTCCATAGAACCTTAAAAGTACAGAGAGATGTAAGTAAATAGGGGGATTCCTTGGGTTCCAGTAGAAATGTACAGGGCTTCTTCTAGACGTTGAAAAGGTATCAATCCAGACCCTTCCATTTACTGAATGGACATTAACAATGAGAGCCAAGGCCCAATCCAACTCATTAAAATGTCAGTGGAAAGACTCCCACTGAGTGCACTGAAATTGAATCAGTCCCATGATCAATAAGTTCAATTTGTGTCTAGATTTCTAAAACCATTTAATATATTTTAAAATTGACAGGTTTCCAAATTGAGGCAGGGCAACACTATTGGCACCATATAAATAATACAGAAAACTCGGCTGTGTCTTTTCTGTAATCATTTTTCAAGACCTTGAACTTTTTCAAAGATGGAAAAAACAAATCCACGTATTTAGACTCCCTCTCCCTTGTTTAAATAAAACTGTAATAATCAAGGGTGGGAAAACCTTTCTTACTAGAAAACCATCATTTAAACTCTAATTCAAGGCTGTCCTTACTTAGTCTGCTTCCAAGTCATAATAAATATTCACTCAGCACAGATGGTTGTTTATCTGCAATGTGCAATCGATACACAAAGTTCAAAAGAGAGCAACAGTATTTAAAATCAGCCTAGCAAATTCCAATCAATAGCCACAACAAACATTGCGGCTATTCCCAAAATTCGCCTTCATTATCAATTCCATCTGACGTTCCTGCACAGTCACCAAACCCAGGACAGAACAGCACATTTTAAGAAGTCTTCTATGGCAACACTGAATAATATAATTATTCCAGATTTTAACCATGCTTTAGAAAACCAAAAGGAGCTCAGAGGAATTGCATTTCCCTTTTGTGGAAAAGTTGCTTCTGCTCCAGAGTTTAAAATTAGACACCATCACAGTGACCTGATGCCATCTCAGTGCCATACATATTTATTTCCAGCTGCCTTAATAGGCCAGTAGCAAGTGCAATTACAGCTCAAAAAAAGAGAGGGATTTGGTCTTTGGCAGGGCTGTGGCATCTACAAGCTGAATTTGAAGCTTACCTCATTTTGCTAGAAGATGCTAATTCTTTGACCAATTTTAAAGTCTTAGATTTTCCCCACTTCTCAGACATTTACATTAACCAAGCTTTAGCAGTTTCTATTTCTCTTACATCCTTCACAGCAATTGCAGCTAAACCTAGATATATGCCAGCCACCCAGCCTGCATTCAAGTAGCCTCCAGCTTAAAGGCACTCGCTGTCAGTCTGTACCCTTGTGTCTGCTTTGACTAGCCCTCAGAATATATTTAGAGCAGTATTTGTGGGGGAGGAGAATAAAATGCTGACCATCATTCCATAGCTAGTTTTAAAACTATCTGGACAATTGTTAATATATTCTCCTGCACCTGTCAAATGGGGCACCCTCCTGCTCCACCACAACTGGAAAGTGGATTGGGATGTGTGAACATTCCATACAACACTGGAAAACTAGTTGAAATAGTTTATTGCAAATCAGAGTCAATCAAGTTTACTAAACATAGAGTAGCCATCGCCTTTCAGACAAACCTTGCAGGATTGTTGCAATGAAGCAGGTGGGGAGGAGTCCCAGCTTGTGATGGCATCTGCTGCTTACCGGCAAGTAATACATGCATTCCATTAAAATAGTCTCAATACTAGAGCTGTAGAAAATACTTCTGCTACCATCTGCTTTAGGACTTTGCCCTGCTGTATTGCTCTTCTGTCTGTAAACCTTGTTCCCTCAAATCTGGTGATGTTCCTTGTTTTGCCACGAGGGAAAGACCCTAAACAGGATTTATTCAAGCAGGTAACACCAACAACTTTATTCTTCAGTTCACTGAGCTCTGCACTTCGCCGATTTTCATAACTCATGTAATCTGGTTCTTTTGTTTTAGTTAGACTGTGCTGATATACATATTAAAACATACCACACACACCAGATGGCAAATCATCAGCTGGTGGAAACTGCCATAGCTCTATTGACTTGGATGGAGCTAGGACAATTTACAGCAGCTGAGCATTTGCCCCCAGGAATCAAGCTGCACTCTAAGGAATGGAGTCTGTACTTACCCAGAAGTCGTCATCCCTGTAAAATAGGGGAGCTATGATGGGGGGGGGGGGGGGGGGAAAGGCAACTTTTTCTTTAAAATAATCACACAAAAAATGCAACTCCATGTGACAAGGGATCCAGGACATAAAGTCTGTTCTAATTAAAGGGATATTTGACACATGCCTGGGGTGCGGTGCAGAATTTATATATTCTCATTTTAACAAGTTATGCTTTAGAAAGGATATTAGGTGCATGGCTCATGGGACTAGTGACATGTTTTGCTTTCTATCTTGCTTCCTTTTCACATACTTAGTCATCACTAGTCTCCCAAGCATAAACTCATCCATAATATCAATATAAACTGAGATGTACAGAGATACGCAAACAGGACAAGGGAAACGTTCAACAGCATCAAGTGAACCTCTGAATGTTCAATGGGAGAAGTACCCAGAGTTCTGAATTTTATCCACGTCTCCCTCTGATTTGCAAAACTGATCTGGAAATCTCATGAGACAGACCAGTTTTTATTTTATACAAAATGTGGATAGTTCCTGGCTGCTACCCTCCCATACTGAACACACTTCAACTTGACTCACAGAACTCGGCTCCCTCAAAGCGTGCTCCCAGCTGCTGAGCAGACGTACCCTGAAGCTCACACATACACAGAGCATCACACAATCTGGCTCCTCTATGCTCACATCACTGTAAAGGAGAATGCTGGAAATATACAACCTCAAGTAGGATTACTGGATTTTAGCAGCCAATTTACAAACTAACAGGAATTTACACATAAATTGCTTATAATATATCACAAGTATAAGATTAGAGAAAGTAAGAGTCCAATATATTTCTAAAGTCACATTCCAAGGACGGACAGCTGATTGGTGTAACCATCCACTGTTCTAAGTCTCTATACATAGGCAAGGAAAGTTAAGGAAATAGAGGAAGTCGGGGTTTGTTTGTTTTTTTTTAAGTTTAAATTTGGAGGGATATGGGTTTGTTTTTTTTAAAACATAAATCTAAGCCTCTATCCTGCATACGTTTAAGAATGTGAGTAGCCCAAGGAGTTCAGCTGGACTAGGGAGTTACTCACTTGCATAACTGGGTCCTTATTATTTAACCTTTATATCGCAGTAGCATCAAGAGACCTCAGCCAGGTGAGGGGCCTAGTGTGCTGGGCACTTTACAAACATATACCGTGAAGAGCCTAAAGAGTTTACCTTAATTATTCTTCTTGAAATGGTACAAGCACCAAACTCACAAAGAAACTACACATATGACTGCTCACTAAACAGCAGTCTTATAATTATGCAAGATGCAGTAGCAATTGTTTTATTCTTGACTACACAGTATCTTTCCAAGCAATGGGTGGGGTTTTTATATATACAGAATCCTATTAAGATGAATTATGTAAGAATCCATTTATGACTATGGGGTTTTGCAAACAAATACACAAGAATACCTCACAATATTTTACATAAAAGAACGTGCATGATAAGAACACACACTGAAAAAACAGCTTGCTTTGGAACCACAGGAGATCCTGTGACTAACTTCCCATTTTGGTTAAAAAACATGATTGTTAAAAAAAGCTTTATATATGGGTGTGACTGCGGTGCAACCTGGACTGTGGTACCACTGAGTCCTCCAAAACCGACTAGCCTGGGATATCCCTCACACTGTGATGTTGATGGCAAGCTACAAACTTCTGGCAAGTACTGCACTTACACAGACATCCACAGGCAGGGATACATCCAACTGAGTTACATAAATGATCTCCTAGCCATTCATGAACCATCAATAGGGAGGCTCCAGCCAATTCCCCACAGCGCCCCAGCCTTGCACTGGTCAGAAGCAGGGGCAGAGGATTTGTCCTAACAGTGGAGGGGCCCCAGGCCTGCCCCTCCTCTTCCCCCGAGGCCCCACCCCCTGCAGCCAACCTGGAAGCCAGAGTGGGGCTGGGGAGCCATGGACCCACCTGCCCTGGGTGGTGGTGGTGGGGTGAGAGTGGCCCCCAGTCTATGTCTCTGCCCTCTGGGTGCCTCGCCCAGGGCAGGTGGAGGGTCTGTAGCTCCCCACAGCTGTCTGCGCAGCTCTTACCCCAACCCGGCTCCAGCTTCCGGCCTGGCCTGTGGGCTCGGCCTCAGGGGCCAAAGAGCCACATCCGGGCCATAGTAAGAGCCACCCAGGCAGCTATGGGGAGCCACAGACCCTCCATCTTCCCTGGAAGTCAGGGACACAGGCTAGGGGCTGCTCTCCGGCCCCCATTTCGGGCAGGTGGAAGGCCCACAGCTGCCTGGGTTCCTGGGCCAATCTTACCTGGGCCAGGCTCCAGCTTCCAGCCAGGCTGAGGGAAGAGAAGGAGCAGGAGGCTGGGCCCATGGCAAAAAGTGGATGGGCCAGGCCAATCCACTTTCAAAAGTGGGAAGGCCATGGCCCCTTGGCGCCTCTTGTTCTAGGACCCTTGGTCAGAAGCCTGACCAGTGTAAGTTCATTACCTAGTTTGCCACACCAACAAAACGGTAGTGGATGTGCAACAGCCCTTGTTAACCTGAGCTGAGATTTCCTAAGCCCTTCAACCAAAACTCACTGGTTTAGATAAAATAGAAAACAGATTTACTAACTACAGAAAGATAGATTTTAAGTGATTATAAGTGGTAGACATAAAGGTCAGAGTAAACATGCTTTCTAAATCCAAAACTTTTAGTTTAAGCAAGAGTTTAATCATACAGCTTTTCTCACCCAGACAGATGGTATAAGGAAGTTACAGTTCCTTAATATAAGGCTGAGACTACCTTCCAGCCTGGGATCACCCTTCCCCATTTCAAAGTCTTTGTCCTCCAGATGTTCTTCCAGGTGTTGTATTGGGAGAGGGGAGTGGATGTGACATCATCGCTGGGCCTGTCTCCTCTTTTATATTTTCTTCCAGCTTGCTGGAAAGATCTTTGCTGTGATGTGGGGAATCAGGCACTCCCCATTGGTCAAGCTAGGGTTGTGCAACTGTCTAATTGCACAAACCCAAACCCTGCCCCATCCCCTCCCCAAGGCCACTCTCCTGCCCAGCCCCTTCTCCGAGATGTCGCCCCCGCTCACTCCATCCCCCCTCCCTTCATTGCTCGCTCTCCCCCACCCTCACTCACTTTCACCAGGCTGGGGCAGGGGGTTGGCATGTGGGAAGGGATTTGGGGTGCAGGCTCTGGGAGGGTGTTTGGTGTCGGAGAGGGCTTGGGTGCAAGAAAGGGCTCAGGGCTGGAGTAGGGGTTTGGGGTGTGGGAGGGGGTGTGAGAGAGGGCTCAGGGATGGGGCAGGGAGGTGGGATGCAGGAGGGGGTGTGAGAGAGGGCTCAGGGATGGGGCAGGGAGGTGGGGTGTAGGAGGGGGTGTAAGAGATGGCTCAGGGATGGGGCAGGGAGTTGGGTGCGGGAGGGGATGAGGGGTGCAGGCTCCAGTCATCAGCGCTTATCTCGGGCGGCTCCCAGAAGTGGCCAGCACATCCAGCTCCTAGGGTTCAGGGGCAGCCAGGCATCTTTGCGCGCTGCCCCTGCCTGCAGGCGCCACTCCCGCAGGTCCCATTGGCCGCGAAGCTGCAGAGTTGGTGTTCAGGGCAGGAGCAGCATACAGAGAGCCCCTGACCGCCCCTGAGCCGAACGTGCCAGATGCTACCGAGAGCCACATGGAGCTAGGGCAGGTAGAGAGCCTGCCTTAGTCCCACTGCGCTACTGACTGGACTTTTGGCCTATTAAAAAAATCGCTTGGATTGCTTTCAATAGCAACCAAGAGATTGAGGCTGATTCCGGCAGACTCCCAGCAATCCGGGAGGGTTGGCAACTCTAGGTCGAGCAGTCTCCATTGCACATGTTCTCTCCGAGAAGTGTCTGGGATGGCCGTTGGGAGAGTGGATTCCCTTTAATGGGCCGTCAGCACATGTCTGGCTAGTCCTTCGTTACAACTGAAAGCTTGGCTGTCTAACATATTTCGGTAACACATATAATGCTTTATAACGTCACATATAAAGATAGCCCATACAATCCAACAGAATATTAATGTTCAACAGATCAAAACTTTTAAAACAAATACTCAAAACGCATACTTTGTACAAAACACATAATACACCTCTATCCCGATATAACGCTGTCCTCGGGAGCCCAAAAATCTTACCGCGTTATAGGTGAAAGCACGTTATATTGAACTTGCTTTGATCTGCCGGAGCACGCAGCCCCGCCTCTCCGGAGTGCTGCTTTACCGTGTTATATCCAAATTCGTGTTATATCGGGTCACGTTATATCGAGGTAGAGGTGTAATTACATGACAGTGGTGAATACGAGGGTTCCAGGGTGCTACTTTGAGGTACAGCGTGCCACAAGATTTGTAGGGACAAATTCTGCACTGGGTAGATGACCCGTGCCTCCTGACAGTGAGAGGGCACAACCCCGGAACAGCTCAAGTCATGCCCCTCCTTGTAGCAACTCTCCCTTTCCAGAAAGCAGCCCCACCCCACCCTTCTGGGAAAGCAGCAGCCCCCCTGTGCAGCTCCAAGCTGTTCCTCTGACTCTCCCAGCAGAGATAAAGCAGCGGCACCTCCAAGCAGCTCCCAGCTGTTCCTCTGCTCCTGCCTCTGCCTTTCCCTGCCCAGTGCAGCTCGCTGACTCAGCTGCTCTGAAGGGAGGGGGCCCTGCCGCACCATGTGATGAGCAATCTGTGCGGGAGAGGGGGCATGAGACCCTGCATCCCTCCCACATACACACACACACACACATATATATCACCTCTGTTTTAACTTGGGGCATAATTTGGCCGTACAAATTAAATCTAGCAAATTTCAGTTTGAAAAAGCTGACGTACCAAACCCTGAAAAATCAGAGGATGTTAACGCCTAGTAACCGTTACTAATAGCAGCATATACAGAGTACATATACAGCAGCTATTTTTCAGCATTAGTAATACTTTGAAATGAGAGAGCACTTCAAAGCTCTTTACAAATACTGAGCCAAATTCAGTGTCTGACCCAATTTGCATTGAAGTTAATAGGATTCTTTCTATTGATTTCTACAGGAGTTGGATCATACCCTCAAGGAGAGTCTGTGCTGGTGTTCCCTGGACGAGGCACCTCAGTGGATTAAAGTCCAGCCAGTGACACAGTTACAATGGCACGAGGAGTGTTTCTCCTCCTCTCCATCAGGAGGCTTGCAGCCAACCAGCTCAGCCCTACAAGCAGGAGGCACTGGCTATCAGCAGCTGGGATGGGAGATGATCATTCCTAGTGGTCCAAGCTGGAGCAGTCATGACTAGTGGTCAGAGGCAGAATCAGGCGTCCAGGGCAGGGGTGGAACAAGGCTGGAGCAGGACTGGGAGCAGAGCACAACATGAGCAGAGCTCAGAGCAGGCTAATGCCTGGGGAGTTTGTTGCCACCATCAGACAGGAGACAGTTCCAAGCCCTGGAGTAGCCTTGAGCAGACTGAGCTGCTGGTCCTCCTGTGGTGCTCATATACCCATTCTGGGAGTCACATGACCAGCTCCTGGCTTGTGGATTGGCTGGGAGCCTACCACACGAGTGACTCATCACCTTACATTGGCCAAGGAAAGAGTGTGGCTAATGTATGCAGGTGATGAATTGATTCAGTGCATCCCTTAGGCAGACTCTATTGGTGTAGCTCCCATCGCACCCAAAGTAGAAATTAGCATTGCCCACCCCAGTCAAAAACTTGAGGTAGTACAGCCATCTGCCCTCCTACTTTGGGGGTACAATGGACCAGGCTAGCAGAGACAGGTGCAAAATATACCTATCTGCATCAGCAGTGGTTGTGGCAAATGTGGTCTGTTAATGAATCTGTTAATGAAGTATTGTTACCGTATTCAGACACAAAGAAATTAAGTGACTTGTCCAATGTCACAGAGCGAGGACACGATTCTGCTCCCACTGACAGCATTCTCATTGATTTCAATGGGAGCCAGATTGGGCCCATACCTCAGTTAGAATTCAAGAGTTCCTTGTTTTCAGTCTCATGTTTATGCCATTAGTCAAATATCTTGGCTGTTTCAATACAGACTGACAATTAAGAGAGCCACTTAGTCTATTCTGTAGACTGCTTAAGGCAAATTCTCTTTTTTGTCACACCAGTTGAGCTTCATTCACCAATGTGACAGAAAGGGAGTGTTGGCCCTCTCTTTTTAACCGGTAAAATTTCATCTATTTAGGTAAGATTTTTCTTATCTAAAGCAAATATTAAAAAGTCTGAAATTGTCAAAAGAAAAAACCCATTTTTTGCCATCCATAATTTCAAAACAATTTACATGATTTTTAAATTGAAACAAAAACTGCCTCTGGACAGGCAACCTGTATGCCAAGCTTCCAATATGGAAGGACAGTATTTAACCTTCTGGGGGAAAAAAATCAATGATTTTTTTCAAAAATGGAAATGTTGAGAGACCTTTCATTCTAGCTGCTCTACCAGCTGCTGTTGTATAATACAGCTAGACCAGACTTGGCAGTTGAGCTTTTGCACATCAAAATATCTGCTCTTTCCACTGTGGAATTTGGCTGTACTTTAGCCTATGATTTATAGCTTCTATTTCAACCCCTAAGCCATTCCCATTAGCTCATGTCAGCATTTTAATGGTCTCTGGCATATAAAAATTCACACTAGTTGTAACTATGTAGAGTGCAATCACACTGTAATATTGGTGGCTGATTAGCAGCTTATTAGCTACAAGCAAGCAAATTGTCATGCCGCATCAGAAAGCATTAGTAGATTTTTCCAGAAATCCATCTTAAGCTCTGGTCAAGGCTGGTTTCCATATCAAACACAGCTTCCTATCCAGCGTCTGGCACTCAGTATTCTTGAGTCACTCACTCTGCATCCTGTTTGCAAAGATGCCCATCCATCACCAAACAGCAGCTGAGGGGAGTGTCAGGAACAGGGCTACCTTTTCTCTCACGAAGCTGCTATATCTTCTAACTCCCCCTCCCAAATGATAATAACATAAAGCTTTTTTATTTGCTGCCTGCCTTAGTACTTTATGCCTGACATTAGCAGTAATGTTTAATCGTTACCCAGATGAGCGGATATGGGCAGCATTGCAATTTTTTCCACGTTTTACTAATACACTTGTGCTCCTGCAGCAACTTTGGAAGGCTCTAGCAGGAAGCTTGAAGAGCATTTGAACCTGACTGGATGTTTATCAGTTGTGTAAAGATACATGAAAGAATCATACACTACAGACTCCTGACCACAATTTTTTAATCCAAGAATCATTCTGCCCAGTAAACTTGCGCTAGCCTTAAACACAGCCTCTCTCTGTTCAAACAATTTTGTTTTACTGGTTGGTCTGAAGGCTCTGCTGGAGGCATAACTTACCACCCTCCAGGAGATTCAACTGGTGTGTTCTGGAACCGTCCCAGAGAGAATGCGGTCATTAGCAGCAGTGCTTAGTGAGAATTAGAAATAGCTTTTGCTGCATTCGAAGTGCTTCCATCTGCAGCTGTGTCAAATCAGCAAATACCACTACAGATTAAATGGACAGGTGAAAATCCAAGAGCAACCTTTAGACTGACTTGCTGGCTTTCACCTGACTCACAAAGGTACTAGGAGTCTATGCCCTTAAGCTGAGTCTGCAGTCATGAGGAGAAGCTATCCTGAGGTGCCCTAACTCTTCGCTTCTACAGTCAAAGGAACATATAATTTCAAAGTGAGGGTTATTTTTATTTATTTTTTAAAAGTTCATTTTTCCATCTGGCCCAGTGTGGATGCAAAGGACAGTAAGAGGTATGTGGTGCTCTTTTCAGATAAGATTTTATTTTTGAGTGGCTTGTGTGAAACAGACAAGAATCTACTCACTGAGCAGCACCTCCCACTCTCTGACTCTGGGAGTGGGGCAATCTCTGCATTCCACAGTAGAGGATGATCTTTTATCTCTATAGCTATCTCTCACATAGAACTGTAACTACTCAGCATGTCCTTCCCTCTTTATAAAAAACAACCATCTTTATACTTTGACAGAATTTCTTCCAAATAAGAGTCCTTTTTTCTGGAATTGGCACTTTACTTTATTCATTATCCCTGGCATTCTGCAGAACTTGTTCATGCGTGGCATTGTATTCTTGCTATGTAGAGTGCCGCGTGAGATTAGGCACGGTCTTACACCATCAATGCTGTGCAAAAGTTGCTGCGTAGTTCTCTGGGACAGTTGGCTGCAAGCGAGGCAGTGGAAACAGTGCCTGCTTAATGGCCTGTTAAATGCACAGTTGTGTACTCTTCTATGTAAGAGGGATTTACCAAAAGCCGTTTGATGCATCAAAAATGATGAAAAATTTGGCATATGCCTTCTCTCCCAGGATTTCATGTCTAGCTGGTATGTGATAACGCTCCCTTCTAATGCTGGCATTTATTCCTTGTGGTCAAAGTACAAGCACAGTGATCCAGATTTGATTCTGTGTCAATGATGATGTTCTTATTCTGCAGGTTCCTCACTTTTTCAATTACATCTCCTGATAAGAAACACTGCAATTCTTTCTGTAGTCTGTCCATCAGCATCACACGTACATTCCTGGCTGCATGTATGATATGTTGTACGTCTTTGTTTACAGTCATTTAGTATATAATATTACTTTCCCTATCCTTCAACTATGTCTGTATATTTCTTCAATAAAGCTGTGATGGTTTGAGTCAATTCTTCTGTAGTAAAACCACGTATATATCATTTTCAATTGCTGGCCTGATTCCAGGCCTAAAATAGGTGTTCTATGCCCTGTAATAGTTACAAAGTCAAGCCTACTTCTCTCTCATGTTGCAGAGTGAAATGACATCTTTTCCCTGTAGAAATAGGAACTGCAATTCTTGCTTTCAAGCACATTTGTCTGCCTCATCATCTGTCCAGCTGTACCACAGGGAGGAAGGATGGTCTTGTGGTTAAGAAGTCAGTGGCTTGAGACTTGAAAAAGCTGGGTTAAATTCCTGACTCAGCTACAGAGTTTCTGTATGACTGTGCTCTTAACCTCTCCTGTGTCTCAGTTCCCTACATGTTAAATGAGGATTATAAATATCTGTCAGGGATGTTGAGAGACTAAAATCCATTAATAATAGTAAAATGTTCTGCTTCTACAGTGATGAGGACCATATATGGGCCTAAATCAGAGATGGGCAAACTATGGTCCACAGCTGGTCTGTGGGACTGTCCTGTCCAGCCCTTGAGCTCCTGGCCAAGGAGGCTAGCCCCTCCCCCACAGCCTCAGCTTGCCATGCTGCCAGCACTCTGGCTCCCTGTAGTAATGTGCTACTTACGGAGCACCAGGACTGGCAACTGTACGTAGTACACCATAAGTAGCACATTCCTATGGGGAGCAATTTAATACACTATACCAGCCCTCCATAAAGTTTGGGAACCCTGATGTGGCCCTCAAGCCAAAAAGTTTGCCCACCCCTGGTCTAAATACACAGCTGGGGAGTCAGCATCCAAGGCCATTTTGTAAGCCATTGGTGTTCATTTGAAATAGAACAGCTTTTGTCTACTGGTGCAGTTGCTGTATGGATTCAATGCATATTGGTTTTCTTTGCTGTGTTTGTTTTTCTTTTACAGTACTTGCATTGGTTAGCAAAATGGTCACACTTAGAGCAAATCGGGCATTTTTGCCTGAGTGCTGGATAGTGTCTATATGCATGTTCACATCTCTAGATCTCACACAGTCATCTAGGCTGGACATCTGTTACAAAGTTTTGGCACCCTTCCTTGTGTGATTATTCAACATGTAGTTTCCTTTCACATACAATCTGCACATCCCACTATGTGAGTAAACTCATGTATGTATAGTTTCTTGACTATCTTCTTTACTTAGAACAAGCATGGATAATTTGGTCTGTTCTGCCATGTTGCAGGTCTGTATGGTTTATTTTGTAAAGTTAACAATCTCTCAGGAAATGCTCACAGATCTTCCCATCACTATATACTTTTCATTAGTTAGGAAATCTCTTGAGGGACAATAACTTCAAGTATGACATTCGTTAATACTTTTGTGTGTCTTTTGCTCTCCCATAGGGAAAAATAATCTCTCCTTCTTCCAGGGAATATGGCAATGTTATTTATCACCATCTCATTGTTATATATTAAAGTAATGTCCAGAGACCTCAAGCATGATTGGGGCCCCATTTTACTAGGAATGGTATAAGCAAATATGAAGACCCACTCCCTGACACTAAGAACTTAAAAACTAGTAACATACAAAAGGTGGGAAGAAAGGAATATAATCTAGTATCTATGCATTTTATATCCGTATATACATTTACAATGTTTTCTGAAAATTATAAATATAAAAAAATAAATACCAGCAGTACCCATCTTCTTCTCAAGCCACTAAGCCTTAAACTGTTCTGACATCCTATTGCAATCTGTAATGTCTATGGGAGAAAGATGGAAGCTATTGGAAATGTCTGAGTCTGTGCAACAGCTAATATTAAAAATAAATTCACTTTCCTAGCAGTGCTCATTGCAGGGTATGCAGAGATGGACATATCAAGCAAAAATGCTTCCGAGGTTACCTCACATTGTCCTAAAATCTTAACTGAGGCATCAGTTTCAAGATGTCCATTCTTACTAGCTGCATTACATGTATGGCGGACATCTGGAGTTGCTCTCCCATAGGGAAAAATAATCTCTCCTTCTTCCTGGGAATATGGCAATGTTATTTATCACCATCTCATTATTATATATTAAAGTAATGTCCAGAGCATTTCAGACCAGCTTTACCTGTAAAGCCATTTTAAAGCCTTCCACATGTAAAATAAAGACCAGTCAAAAGAGAACTGTGATAGATGGAGGGGACATGGCCTATGGACTGATGCCCTGGCTACTTCAACAAACTTCTTCGAAATATCTCAAAACTGGCAACAATATAAAATACGGATATTAAAAAAAAAAATTCACAACTTAGCACTGCAGCTTGTTTGTGGATTTAAGTTTAGACTTGAAATTAGACGAAGGTTTCTAACCATCAGAGGAGTGAAGTTCTGGAACAGCCTTCCAAGGGGAGTACTGGGGGCAAAAAACATCTGGCTTCAAGACTAAGCTTGATAAGTTTATGGAGGGGATGGTATAATGAGTTAGCCTAATTTTGGCAATTAATTGGTCTTTGACTATTAGCGGTAAATATGCCCAATGGCTTGTGATGGAATGTTAGATAGGGTGGGATCTGAGTTACTACAGAGAATTCTTTCCTGGGTGTCTGGCTGGTGAGTCTTGCCCACATGCTCGGGGTTTGGCTGATCGCCATATGTGGGATCGGGAGGAATTTTCCTCCGGGGCAGATTGGCAGAGGCTCTGGAGGGTTTTTGCCTTCCTCTGCAGCGTGGGGCATGGGTCATTTGCTGGAAGATTCTCTGCACTTTGAAGTCTTTAAACCATGATTTGAGGACTTCAATGGCTCAGACACAGGTTTGATACAGGAGTGGGTGGGTGAGATTCTGTGGCCTGCGTCATGCAGGAGGTCAGACTAGATGATCATAATGGTCCCTTCTGACCTTAAAGTTTATGATTCTATGATTCTATTTAACGCCTTTGGAATGTCCCAAGTAAGCAATTTATAAAACTCCCACATTTAGGCCAAAAAACAAAATCAATTTTATATTTCTCTGAGCACTGCAACACACTGTAGAAAATGCCAGTTATCCAAATTGTTTTGCTAAGCTGTGTGTGTGGACTCTAGAGACAACAGTCTGCAATCAATATTCTTTAACATTATTTACAAGCGATTGCATATTTCCAGGTAATTTGCTGGAACTTCTTCTTACACTTTTCCCTTCCCATCCAGCCACACATACTGCAAATTCAGTGTGATAACTATCCCTGCAAGAGAACTAAAGAGTTTTAAATTGAAAATAAAGAGCAGAATCTTAGTCATACTATGGCCTGGTTTTGTGATTTCACAAGGTTATGCAGAGAACACCTGTATTATTTACTAGATCCAGTTTCTTACTTCCTGAGCCAGCATGAGTTAGGAGTGGTGCAGAGAAAAAGTACTTAGTCTTGTGTCTGATGGGAGAACAGAGTTTCATGGGGAGTTGTGACCCTTTAACCTAGCAGCTCCCAGACTGTGGTTTTTGGAGAGCTGGCTGGTGCACCTTGTTTCACGCTGCTTCTAGAGATGCAAAAGAGAACCTGGAACCCTGTAGTAATAACAGGAAATGAGGAGGCATCAACCTAGCTGCCTCTATTAGTGACCGCTATTCTATAGGATGTAGACGATAAGAAAAAGGAGTCTCACTCAGGGACTGGGGTTACCAGCCACCTGTGAGAAAAGAAAATACTGTTGCTACCCATCAAATATCAGCTGTCCAGGGCCTTGCAGGTCAGCTTTCCATCAGAAGAGAAAGTAGTGACATGAAATCTGGGTATATTCTTAGCCCAACCTGTTTATTTCGCACTATATACACCAGTCCTTGAACAGAGGTGGTCACAAACAACACACAGGCAATCCTCTCTTTCAGACAAAACACCAACACCTGATTCCCAGTGAGCAACTCTGCCTCAAGAATTGACTCTAGTTAGAGATGAAGGCACAGAGCTAACTCCTGCTGCTTGCCACAGTGGCCTGCAAAAGAAACTCCATCAAAAAGCTATCAACAATGCAGCACTTCTGCAAAGACTGGACAGTGCTTCCCCACTAATAAAAAACTGTTAACTGTGTATTAGCACTCCCTCATGACTCCTGCCATAATAGCACAAAGAATGGAGGAAATGAGACAGCTAAACAATACATCCAGGATAGCAGGGTGAGAAAAGGGACCGGTAACATACAGTGTATTCAGGAGAAAAGGAAGCCAAGTGTCAGGGAAGCTTATACATAGAGATCGCAGGAAAAGGGGACAAAGTGGTAGGGAAGCATGAACAGGGAGATAAAGGAAGGAGAGGATCGGGCCAGATGTAAGGTGAAGATGAAAATAAAAGTACAAGGAGAGTGTGCAATTAACTTTTTCCAGAAAGAACAAATCACTCATTGTCTACAAGACAGCTAAAAACTCTGACTTTCCTAACTATTTTTCCATGTGAGCACAGAGACTTTATGTGACTGTGAATAGCACCTGGTGGTTGTGGAGGAATGTCACACATCCCCAATCAAATTTGCTAACTGGAGGGTTGCTCTGCGTGTCAACACAATCACAGAGGGAAACAAAACCAAAATGTAACAATGTTGTACACTTGCTGCACTTTGTGGAATCACGTGCACAAAAGAATCAGATCCTTTTGGTTCGTCATCTGAGCTCTTCTCTACAAAGCAGGTCCCTGTTGACATACAGAGATGTACCAGTCAAGAGAGCGAACATGAAAAGTTTCTTTGTTATCGAAGGTCTGATAAACAAGTGGAAAGTATATAATTCAGAACTTTATAAAAACCAAGTTCCCTCCTGTCTTCTCAAACTCACCTCCTCATTTACCCTGCAACCCTGGATTAGCTCTCCCACTCGCTCTACACTGCTGAAGTCCCCATCCGACCACCACCTTGTCTCTTCCAACATTGCTCACCTGCCTCCTCCTTTTCCCCAATCCCTCTGTTACTTCTAATCCATCAACATTCACTGCTCTAAAATCCCTCTTCTCTTCTGTCTCCTCCATTGTCTCAGTCAGTGCATCTCTCCACTCCACGTACTCCATCACCCTGGAGTCCTTTAACCCTTTCGCTCATTGCAAGGTCTGCCCAGCAAAACCTCAGCCAGAGCTCGCCCCCTACCGACTTTCCTGTGCTCTTGCTCTCTTGCAACTGAGTGTCTTTGATGGACGTCTCAATGAAAATAACTATACTGGTCTTAGTTAAAAGGTGGTGAGTCTTCCCCCCAATGATGTAATACTGGGGTCTCAAACACACGGCCCACGGGGTTATTTTCTGCGGCCCGCGAGTACCTCACGGCCTCCCCGCCCAGCGTTTACCTAGAGCGGCTCCGGCCCGATGCGCACTGGGGGCAGAGCAGGGCAGGGCAGGCTGCTCCGGGAAGCGCCCGGATTGTGGGGAAGGAGGGGCACATGGGTCTGTGTGTTGCTGTTGCTTCAGGCAGCGTCCCCAGCAGCTCCCATTGGTTGTGGTTCCCCGTTCCCGGCCAATGGGAGCTGCTGGGGGTGGTGCCTGAAACAACAGCAACACACAGACCCTTTTGCCCCCCCCCCAGGTTCCAGCCGCTTCCCGGAGCAGTGCGGGGGCAGGGCAGGCAAGGAGCCTGCCCTGCCCCCGGTGCGTGCCGGGCCAGATCCCGCCCCCCGAACTCCTCCTGCAGCCGAACCCCCTGCCTGAGCCCCCTGCCGCACCCTGCACCCCGACCCCCTGCCCTGAACCCCCTGCCGCACCCCGCACCCCTCTTGCACCCCAACCTCCTGCCCTGAGCCCCCTGAATCTACACACAAAAAACCCTACATAAATACATTACAATTATTTGGACATGTACATGTGCATATTTATTTGTTTTTCCTGAAGTTAATTAAGTCTTTTAGGAAAATTTGTCTGAGCAGCCACCAACAAGAGTTGATGGCCGCACTCTGAGGCCACCAAGGAATGCAATCCTTTTCTGCAGAGACCCTCTCATGTCAGACCCTAAGCATCAAGCTGAGTTATTTCTGTCGACCCATGCTGAAAGTGGTTCCTTTTAGTTCCATCCCAGGTTACAAGATGAGTTAGAACAGAGGTTCTCAAACTTTTGTACTGGTGACCCTTTTCACATAACAAGCCTCTGAGTGTGACCCCCCCCCCTTATCAATTAAAAACACTTTTTAATGTATTTAACACCATTATAAATATTGGAGGCAAAGCGGGGTTTGGGGTGGAATGAGCTGGGCCGACAGCTCGCGATCTCCCATGTAATAACCTCGCGACCCCCTGAGGAGTCCCAACCCCCAGTTTGAGAACCCCTGAGTTAGAATGACTCTCTCAGGCAGAGGGAATTAAATTTGGAGACAGAGGTGTTCCTTCCGGGAGAAAGCTTAGGTGAAAAGAGACAGAATGGTATTCTCTCTGGAGCTACCAACATTGCTCTTTAAATTGACCAGGATCTATTCTTCCACTCATCCTTAGCATCTAAGTCTATTACATGCAGTCTCCCTGAAAGAGGCCCACCTCATGCTACCCAGGAATCAAGAGTCTCTGTTGCTTATAACAAATGCAGAGGCTTATAACATCCAGAGGATGTTGTGAAGGCCAAGACCATAACAGGGTTCAAAAAAGAACTAGATAAATTCATGGAGGATAGGTCCATCAATGGTTATTAGCCAGGATGGGCAGGAATGGTATCCCTAGCCTCTGTTTGCCAGAAGCTGGGAATGAGTGACAGGGGATGGATCACTTGATGATTACCTGTTCTGTTCATTCCCTCTGGGGCATCTGGCACTGGCCACTCTCGGAAGACAGAATACTGGGCTAGATGGACCTTTGGTCTGACCCCGTAGGGCCATTCTTATGTTCTTATGTATTCTGCCTGGTTTGGCCAAGTGTGACTTCCAGACCAATAAGGAGATCAAAGTTCTGCTCTTTGTTTTTAGTTGAAAACCTCCAGTCTCTTATAGTTGTCCTGACTACACTGAGGGCCAAATCCTGATGTCCTTAATAAGTAACTATTCAGTCTCTACTAGTGCTCAGAAACAGTCAGTGCATGCCCATACACCACACCCAGACCTCTCAGAAGCTACTATCTTGTTCTCCAGACTCTCAGCTTTCATGAAAAAAGGAAGTCTGTAGTTGTTATCGTTGCAAAGAAAACCCAGAAAATATTAACAACATGTAACCATTGCAGGGATGTCCATGTGAATCGTCAGAAAGCCTAAAATACTAGCCCTAAGAGGTGTGAAAATCTCAGTGAGGAGTTAACTCAGATGTCCAATGATGATGATTTAAATGTCCACATTATTAACTATTTAATTTCTCATATAAGAAAGGAGAGGGAGAGTTACAGATCTGCACAATTCTCTGTGAATGACTTCTCATTTTGGTGCCACAAATGGGTGGTGTTTGGGTGAGCTCCATCATTTATTTCTACTCCCAAAACAAGTAGGAGCCAAGCCCCAGGAGCTAAGTAGAGCCCATAGGTATATTCAAACCCCCAGAAGGGGAAGCCACCTTCAAGCTCGGAGAGCACATACCTATATAATCATATTCTGAACATCTCTACAATCTACTGCAAGCAGCATCTTACTCTTGCAACTCACCTGGTGAGAGTTATTTGCATGGGCAGAGCTTGGAAGAGTACCACCATCTTAGTCCCCAAAATCTCACCCTGTGGATCTTATTCAGGCCAACTCCCATTAAATTCAATGAGAGTTCATGTGAATAACCATTGAGTAAAACTGCTGAAGAACTTCAGTATTTGGTCCTGAATTTGAAAACTGTAAGGAAAGAAAATGTGCTGTGAAGCAACTTGCAAGCTACCTCACATTTTCAATGTTAATTAATATTGATTGTAGTTTATTATCTCTCCAGTGTGTGCGCACACACAGTCTGATGAAGTGGGCATTCACCCACGAAAGCTTATGCTCCAATACTTCTGTTAGTCTTAAAGGTGCCACAGGACCCTCTGTTGCTTTTTACAGTCTCTTTTTACAGCTACCCTTCTGTTATTTAGTTAATTGGCATTTGTTACAGTGATCACAGAAACTAAATTAAGTTTTTGGCCTAAATACATACACAATATGAGTCTTTCAGGTTAGCAAAGCCATTAAAACACATTAAGGAACACCACCATCCTGACAAATGTTTAACTTTTGTCCTGACTTGCAGTCTGACAAGAGTTTTTCCTAAAGTGCACCACTTTAAATCCTTCATTGTCAAATCTCATAATCATGGGCCAAATTTTTAAGCTGTAGGCTCCTAAGTTTCACCTGCTAAATAAAAATTTTGAGTAAACACCTGCTCTCTGCACAAAACAGCTTTAGTGCATGAAAACTGATATGAAAAATTGAGGGCTTTTGCATGCAATTACTTAATCAATATGTATACATTATATTATTATTATTATTATTATTATTATTTAACATTTATATCAGGTAGTCCCCAGAGGCCCCTGTTAGGATCAAAGCCCCATTGGTTAGGCTCTGCACAGACACATATGAAGACATTGTCCCTGCTTCGAAGAGCAAAGTGGGTTTTTCACGGGAAACTCCATGCACATTTTGTAAGTGCAACATTTGAAAATTGGACACTTTATGTTCAATGAACTTTAAATAATTCAATATAAAAACTGCAGTTGAGCACTTGCCATCAATTATTTGATTGATATTTCAATATTGAACAAAAGGGAAAAATCCATATCGTTAAAAATTATTCAAGTGCTATTCGAAAATGAAAGACCAGATTCTCTTCTGCACCAAGATACGCAGGTGGGGGCGGGGGGCATCACAGTGAGGTTATTTAAAAGGATTTCCCTTTAAAAACAGAACTAGTTATGGCACCCTGATTCTCAAGCCCCAGCCCTGACATGAGTTAGTGGAGTGCTTCGGATATGTCTACTCTTGGAGCTAGGGATGTGTTTCTCATGTGACTTCTCACTTTGGTTCCACAAATGGGTGGTGTTTGACATATTCACACAGAGATACTTGTGCTAGTCCTCACTGAACCAGCACACAAAAAATAGTAGTGTAGCTGCGGTAGCACAGGCAGTGGCAATCAGAAACACAGGCTCACTGCCCCAAGTACAATCCCACCCAGAACCCCCAAGTATGTACTCGGGTGGCTAGCCTAAGCCACGGCCTGGGCTTGGGCTAGCCACCCAAGTACATACACATACACATGACTCCACTGTTATTAGTACACTAGCTTAATGAGAGCTAGCGCATGTACATCCACTCAAGCTGGGAATCACACCCCTAGCTCCAAGTGCAGACATACCCTTATCCCTAAGGGACCATGCACCAGCTCAGAACTGCCTGAGGGAAATGGTCTTTTCCCACCTCCATCAGACTCCCTCCCTTCCTGACATTCTCTTTGCTAAGCAGGTGGTGAGGTTGGCTCCTCCAGCTTTCCACTAGAGGAGTATTTCCCTGTCCTGGAGGAATTCTCTTCTGGCCACATCAGCCAGATTCCAGCCCCCTTGTGCTGCTCCGGAAGGGAGCAGGGGCTGAGAGGATGGGACAGGGGCTGAGAATTTGGTCCATGGTTTCATGCCAAAGCTCCTATCCTAATTTACATATGTGAATCATAAAAAGCAAACTGTATGCAGTGGTAATATGGATAATTTTGTTCATATTTTCTGAAGACAAATTATCTCTTGGGCTGAGCCATGGGTGGTTAACGTAGAACCCAAAGTGATTTCTTTTCAGCTGATCTATCAACCCCTGAAATCCGGAGTCCATAATGGAAAAAATACAACAAATACAACCAGTGGAGGTGCTTGAGCTGGAATCCTCTTGCTACTGCTGTAAATGGGAAGGAGCTGCTGGTAGGACATACTCTGTGAAGGTTCCATGACCTTGGTAATTGCTCCCCCTCACTTGGTCCGCCAGAACCTGGATTTATTATCCTCCCAGACACACTGCTAACCCTGCCTTTTTCTTAGGCTCTAGGGGAGGGAGTTGGCTCAGCCTTAGAGGGGGTTGGATTTATTTCATTATCCACCTATTAGTTGGTGGATATTTATCTGTGTCAAGGTGAGATGAGCAGTCCTTGATATTGTGTATTTTAATTTACAGAATGGATACCCAGAGCAGGCAATGGGCACTTAGAGGTTATGCTGAATCTAAATAAATGTTAGGGATTAAGGTTAATCAAGCGTAATGGTTTTGTGCAGTAATTATAACAAAGTTCATTTATAACTTCGGGCTCTCAATTTTTTACCGACTTCAATAGGAATGGAGAGAGTTCAGCACCTTGCAGAATGGGTCCCATAGTGAAACAGAATTATGTTTTTAAGGGGAAATACCTTTAAATAAAAAGAGAGGGAGGGGGTACCTTCCAAACTACTACAGCTAGCACAAAAATAATCAGATGTTGGACAATTGAATATTTGACTCACAGAACAAAGTTTGAATATTCCCAGCCAGCATTTCTCTTTTGAGCTCTGAAACAAGACATGACCAACTGAAGATCAAAAGTAAAAAGACTTTACAGATCTCATTTTAAATACACTGGGCTGTAATTTCAAATGGCAATGCTAAAACATTTAATTTAGTACAATTAGGAACCTCAGCTCAAAAGACACATTTGCCCAAGCTAGAACAAAAAGTGGATTGGCCCTCACTCCAAAGCAGAATAGGCTCAATCCTGCAAAGTGCTGAGCAATCTGGCCTGATCCAGCACAACAGTAAAGCCAATAGGACTAGTCATGCACTTGAAGTGTTTTCTTGGAGTGGGGCAGGAAAGCTGAGCACCATGCAGGATCGAGCCCAAAGTTGTTGCTGTCCACAAGCAAGAGGGGGCGTGGACTGACAGGGACAAGTATCCTGGACAGTATCTCGAGGGGCCCATAACCTTCTACCAGAATTCCTCTTTCTGTACCAAACCTGTGTGTACTGCAGAGTCCTACGACAAAATGTTCTCGGCTACTCAAAAAATACAGCTTGATTTTAATGCAATATAAACACCATGTCTGAATGTTTAATTACTGCAAATAATCTCCCTTGATTTTATTTTTCCTTTCCCTTTATCCTTGTTTCACTCATTTTCTTCTTTCCTTCTAATGTATATCTTGATGTGTCTTTGTTTATTCAGTGTCTCAGTCTTATTTTTCCTTAATATTCCTCCCTCTGTTCTACTGTTCTGATACTTGGCCCTGTGATGTTTTTCCTCTCCTTTCCCTCTATTCTCTCACGCTTTCTCTCCAGGCACTCAATCTTTATGTACATCTCTCTTCCCCATTCCCCTCAATCTTTTGCTCCTTCTTTTCTCTTTTCTTCTCTTCCTCACTCAATCCCACAGTTCCCCCCTACCTATCTTCCACATTCTGTCTCCAATAACTTTTCTCCCTTTCCCATCATTCTTTCTCACTTTGCCTCTATAACTATCCTCATTTTCTGCTTATGTTACCATCACATCCAATTTCCCGCCATCCATTTCTCACCTCAAACCATCGTGCCAAAGCAGGGTCAGACCAGGTGTACACTACAGAGTTAGGTCAACATAGGCAGCTTACGTCAACTTAATTCTGTAAGAGTTTACACAACAGCATTGCTCCCGCAGATGTAAGTCCCCCACTACATCAACCTAATAGCTCCAGCTCCACAAGAGGCGTAGAGCTTAGGTTGATGTAGTTAGGGTGACACCATGGCTGTGTAGACATTGCGGTACTTCCATGCGGTACTGACTGGTGACGTAACTCTCAGCTGGGAGCCTGGCTGCCCAGCCCTCAGAGCCTGCGCTGTCGGCTCCATGCCAAGCTCCCAGCTATGAGCACAGCTGCCTGGCACTCAGAGCCCGGGCTGTCAGCTCCACGCTGAGCTCCCAGCTGGGACCTGGTTGCCCAGCACTGAGAGCCTGGCTACCCAGCACTGAGAGGCTCTCAGTCCTCCACACTGCCCCACGTAAGTCAGTGCAGACTGGCCCGCTGAGCAAACAGATCACAGAGTCAATTCTGCAACTTCTAGAATATTTTCAACTTCATTTTGAGTGAAGTCAGCATAGGATCTCCAAGAACCAAAGTCCAAGATAATATTTCTTTTCACTTACACAGAAACTTTCATCTAAGGATGTCAAACATTTAATTAATAATAATAATAATAATTAATAATAATGTCACACAACACATGTAGGCAAATATTATAGCCAGTTAACTGATGGAGAAAATGAAGCAGGTTAAGACCAAAATATTCTAAAATATCCACTAACGTTGAGTGCCTCAGTTCTGGAGACCCAACATGACACACTTGGGGCCTGATTTTAAGAGGTGAGATGCACCACTCATTTTTGATAATTCTGGCCTAAGTGACTTGCCTGAAATAACAGCAAATCAATGGCACGTGAAAAACAAAACCCAGGAGTCTTATCTCCCAGTCCTGTTCTTTAATGTGGTGTTTAGAATGTTCTCTCTCTGTACAGGAGCAGAATTTCACACCAAGAAGCATCAAAGAATTTAAGACTACATTGTTCCACTCCCTTCCAAGACACAAATGTTACATTAAAAATTAAAGGGACACAGACAAGATTGTTAGGTCTTCAAATTAACATACCGTATTATTTGCTAGGTACTGGAAGTCAGACCTTTACAGACACCTATAATTTGTACTTCTCAAAGATCTTTGTTGTTGCCTTAAAATACCTTAATGTTATGTGTATCTATTCCAAACGAACTGGAGTTCTTGTTCTTGTTATCTCCTATCCTAAAGCCCAAGTAAAATGGGATACACAATATATTGGGTAATTAGAGGTTGTTGTGGATGTTTTAATTTAACTCTGCAACAAAGATCAGTTTAAAAAGATGTCTCAGAAGATTCAACCAATATAAGGCCCACAATATGAGGCATCTATCAAAATTAGTTTTAAGGCCCAACAACCTGGACACTGTGTCTTAAAAAGAAAAGTATACACTCCCAACCAGAAATTTTAATCTTGAGTTCTGAATATATGTTTTAAATCCACCACCCATATGTTGTTATAAACACTGTCCCATTCAGTTACTGTGCTGTTCTTACTATGAAATGCAAAGGCTAGGTTCTCAAACTCTTAATTTATATGTTATGCTCAAGTGTTTTGCTGAGCAGGGATTACTCTAGGGCAGGGGTAGGCAACCTATGGCACGTGTGATGAAGGCGGCACGCGAGCTGATTTTCAGTGGCACTCACACTGCCCATGTCCTGGACACTGGTCCGGGGGGCTCTGCATTTTAATTTAATTTTAAATGAAGCTTCTTAAACATTTTAAAAACCTTATTTACTTTACATAACAACAATAGTTTAGCTATATATTATAGACTTATAGAAAGAGACCTTCTAAAAACGTTAAAATGTATTACTGGCACACGAAACCTTAAATTAGAGTGAATAAATGAAGATTCAGCACACCACTCCTGAAAGGTTGCCAAATCCTTACTCATGTGCTTAAAGTTAAGCACATGCTTAAGTACTTTGCTCAGTTGGGGCTTTAATGTTCCACTCCTATACCAGCATTTAGCAAAAACATTTCTTCATCAACACTAGTGAAAATAAATGGTTAGTTTCTAACATAGGGTTTTATACAATAGCTATTTTTGTACTTGGCTCTCTTTCTGGTGCCCATGCATGCTGTTATGCAATGGGACACAGGACACTCCTGCAGAAAAAACAAGTTCCATGCTCAGTAGACAGAACAATTGGTAGAGAAGGTCCTTAAACATCACACATTACTCTGTGTTGCTGGAGTCATGAAGGTTAAAGAAGTTAAATGTGGAACACAAACCATTAGTCCATCAATAGGAGGGACTTCAAACAGAAACATTGAGTAGGAGTTTCCTTGTAAGTGGCCACAATAACTATCTCCATTCAAAGAGGGGATGGAAAAAGCTGACCTATGCATACTGTAGTGGGGAAATATTGTTTGTGGTATGTTGAAGAACTGTTAAAATGAAGATTATCAGCATAATGTTGCAAAGGGAATTATATGCCATCTAAGGGCTGATTGCCTAAATTAAAGCTGTGCAGTGGGAGGGCTTCATGTGCACGTCACACTTACTGAAATATATTCCAAATGTTGTTTTTATGACTCTTACAAAACATCACCTTGGACTTCATGTACTTTTAAAAAATAGACTACTTGTCTAATAAGGGAAATTAGTTCTTTCTGGGCAGATCCTCCCCTTCTTTCCTCATTCCCAGATTCCCTGCAGATGTATGCAGCATCCCTACCAAGCCACAGTCTGGAACTGTGCCCTGGTGCATTGTAAGTGATTCACATCAACAGACAACAGTTTTGTGAAATTAACAGAGTATTTCATGCAAGGATTTCCATAATATTTACTTCTCTGCATGGCAGAGGGCTCTCGCTTGGTATGCATAAACACCTCCCATATTCCTACTTTAAAACAGTGCTAGATCATAAACCACTTTCCTCCAACAATGGGGATAGAAAGGACAGCTTCTTCACCGATGAACAGTACACCTCACAGCCAGCATGAGAGTCAACAAATCTATACTGAAAACAGGACAGAGACCATTTTTCTTAATCAAATACTTAAGATATATTGAAATACCAAAAGCCAAACTCATCCTTGGTATAACTTCGCTTACTTCAAAGGAGATACATCAAAGATGAATTTGGCCCCACTCTTGGGTATGATCCTGCACCACGGCAATGGCTGATTTTTATTGCTTTGATGGCACATAGCAGCGGTAAAGCCAACATAACCAGTCATCTGAGGATTCCTGATGTATAAAGGAAAGCTCAGGTAATACAGCCCCAGGAGCAAGGAGTAGGCATGTCCAGGGAATCTAGGCCAGGCAATTCTTAGTGGCTGCAATGGTCCCTTGCAGGCCAGTATAACACAGAGAAATCTTAAAGTTGCTCTACTCTATGCCAGGGACTGACCTGGTACAGAATAGGTCTCAGTATTGGAGAGGTGACGTGGGAGGACATATTGGTGGTTTAAGGCTACATTCAAACCCCCGCCTCCCACCAAGCTGAGCTGACTATAGCTGGAACACAGGCTGGTATCTACGTCATTGTGTCTGAATTATACCTGTTTAATTATGTAGCAAACATAAATTCATAGGGCAAAAAGTGCAATATATGATACCTACTTTAAGGCTCTTTTACATCAATCTGACAGTATAGTGGGGCCTTAGCGTGAATGAGAATCCGGCCCAGAGTGTTTTTAGTTATATGTGCAATCATACTAGAGGCAGATGTTTTATCATAAGAGCCATTTTCTGCAAATGAATTTGATAGTCAGCTGTAGTTGTGGATGGCAAGCAATGTCAAGGCCTACTGAGACACTCAATGACATCAGCAACATCGTGTCATTCTGCTGACAAAGAAAAAAGCCAGCAACTTTGGAACATAACTTGTTTGACAGCAGGAATTTACGTGCATTTAATATTCACTTCCATGTGCTGCACTGGTAAGTAGTTTTGCAGCCCAAAGAGAAGCAATAAAATCCTACATAGTATACCACCCCCTCTAAGAAATAAAAAAACCCAGTCTAGCACTTACATTTAAAAATAGCTATAACAAAATCAGAGTCATTTGTTCAGCTGATCAATGTGCAGCTTACTTTTGTGTCACTACCACCTGTGGCTCCAGCCTTCCCCTGAGCCTTGCAATTGTAGATTTAGACAATTTTCTTTGCTTATATCGGGCTGTGTGATGAATCAGCCTGTTGTCCAATTTTACCAATTGCTTTCTTTAACGCAATCGATATTTTTTTCTTCTGATATTCAAAATTGTTTAAAGCACAATGGGGAGAGCTTATAAAATGTTTCAGCGGTATAGGCCTTAGAAATCTCTCTCTACTGTTATAAGTTAAGAAGTTGAGGGAAAAGGAGGAAAAACAGCACTGATTAGTTCTGCTTCTTTATTGCCCTGTACCTTGTGCAGTTATTTACACCATGCAAAGTGGGTGTAAAATGTTACTACTGTATATCAGAATGGCAGGGGTTTAGTCTCATTTACATTAAAGTCCATTTACATGGCTAAAGCAGTGTAAAAGAACTTGAAAGGGCTAGAAAGGGCATTTACACATTTACACCCACTATACGCTGCCTTTGCACTGCGTGTAAAGTGGCTGTAGTGAACATGAGAGATCCAGCCCTGACAATGTGCTGGGCACTGGAGAATCACAGTGTCCAAAAACCAGGCAGAGATGAGGAAAAGATGTCCAATCTGTGTGATTAGCAGCGGACAGGCAAGGCCGGTGCAAAGATATTTTGTACTCTAGGCGAAACTTCCACCTTGCGCCCTCCCCCAACCCCTTGCACATCGGTTCATTGAGGGGCAAATCCCAACGAGCCTTTATAGACCCCAGGGGCCAGCCTGCTCAGGGTCCAGCCGTGCCCAGGGGCTGCTCCCAGACCAGGTTCCCCCCCCCCCCCCCCCCCCCCCCCCGGGGGGGGGCCCACCCCCCCCCCCCCCCCCCCCCGCAAGCCTTCCCCACCCTACCCCGGCAGCCCCCGCCCCGAGTCCACTCACTGGCTTTGCCAGGCTTGGGCCGCTGCAGCAGCTCGGCAGGGAGGAACCGCCTTCCAGAGGCACCGGAGAGCCAGAGTGTCCCGCTTGCAGCGGCAGTGAGCTCCAGCCATGGAGGAGCTGCCGCAGCGCAGGGGGGGCAGCAGCCCTGCAAAGGCGTTGGCACCCATCCACTCCCTCCCACTTCCCACCCCCTGACTGACCCCCTCATAACCCCAACCCCCCCTGCTCCTTGTTCCCTGACTGCCCCCTCCTGGGAACTCTGCCCCTGCCTGCCCCCCAGAACTCCACCCCCTACCTAAGCCTCCCTGTTCCTTGTCCCCTTACTGCCCTCTCCTGAGACCCCCACACCCTAACTGCCCCCCTAGGACCCTACCCCCTACCTGTCCCCTGGCTGCCCCAACCCTTATCCACACCCCTGCCCCCAGACAGACCCCCGGGACTCCCATGCCCCATCCAACCACTCCCCGCCCCCTGACAGGACCCCTAGAACTCCTGACCCATCTAACCTTCCCCCACCCCCGCTCCGTCCCCTGACTGCTCCGATCCCGCTCCACACCCCTGCCTCCTGACAGGCCCCCCCCCAGAACTCCCGACCCATCCAACCTTCCCCCTGCTCCCTGACTGCCCCCTGGGACTCCCCTTCCATGCTCAAGCCGCTGGCTCCACGTGGAGCCGAACCAAACAGGCGCACAGCCCTTCTCCTGCAGAATGCTGAGGCAGCGGGAGGGGCAGCAGCAGCTCACATGCCCAGGAGCCGCTGAGTCCGAGCGCGGTGAGGGGAGAGCCGGGGAGGACACGGGGGCCGCTGGCCACATGCATCTGCTGCAGCCTGCAGGAGCCCCCGGGGGGGCGCCGGGCCGCAGCCTGGGCAGGAGGGGAGGGGGGTGCGGCTGCTCCCTGCTAGCGGGGCCACCACCTTTGCAGGGCTGCTGTCCCCCTGCGCCGCGCCAGCTCCTCCATGGCTGGGGCTCGCCGCCGCCCCAAGCAGGAGGCTCTGGCTCTCCGGTGCCTCTGGAAGGCAGCTCCTCCCTGCTGAGCCAGGGCACTGCTTTTTGCTTTTACCCCCAACCACTTGGCGCCCTAGGCGACCGCATAGTTCGCCTAGTGGTTGCACCGGCCCTACGGACAGGGGAAGTTCCTTCTTTCTCTCTCATCACCCTTCTTTGGCTATTCAATGATGTTATAAAACTTGAGCAGATGTTTTAAATCTGCTCTAAAGTTTAGTAAGCAACCAAATGGCAGTTATACAGATTAGGATGTGCATGTTAAGAGCTAGACTGAGCACTGTTTTACAGTGGCTTCCGCCGATGTAAATCTTGGCATAGGCCTTTGGCGGTGGAAAGTCCATCACAGGAGAATGCCGTGAAGGAAAAGTGACTGCAATTTCTCTTCTCTCAGAGGGCAGGGTCACAAGAGTCCAAATGCCAAGGGATGAGCTGTTTCAACTTTCAATGCGTAGTCTTAGCAGCCTCTGTCAGCAGCCACTAAGGAAAATTTAAGATGCCTTCCACTACCCACTGCCAACTTCAGTGGACATGCTCACTGGACTATTCATTAAAACATTACACTGGTCTAGGAGGCCTGTTCATAGGACAATCATTTCAGTCAAAGTAATTTACCTCTCATGGTGATTGAAGCAATATTCTATTTTCTGTGTAGTGTACCTTTAAATGTAAGAACTCTGCCTCACATTCAACTCGCGCAGTGGTCCCCAAACTGTGAGGCAAAGGTTCGGGGGGCATGCGGTAGGGGCCTGGGCCAGCCCCTATGAGGGTCGGGGAGGGAGCACCACCCAGTCCTGCTTCACCTGCAGCCCAGCTCTGGCCCCAGCCGCAGCTCCACTCCGCCCCTTGCTCCACCCCCAGCCCAGCTCCAGCCAAAGTCAAAGCTCCACTCTGACCTCAGCGCAGCTGTGCCTTCATTCCCTCTCCGCCCCCAGGCCTCTAGCCCCAGCTCTGGCATCAGCCCAAGCGCCTCTGCTGGGCCAACTGTGCTGTAATGGAGCAGGGGGGTGGGGGCACAGACAGATTCCATTACTGGTAAGTAGGGTTGCCAACTTTGTAATATTTAAAAACTGGACACTCCAGCAGGAGTGCTGGAACCTCCCCTTCCCCACCCCTTCCCCACAAGGACTAGGGTTGCCAACTCTCCCGGTTTCAGTGCAGCAGCAGGGCTAAGGCAGACACCCTTACCTGCCTTGGGTCGATGCCCCTCCCAGAAGCAGCCAGCACCGTCCTTGCAGCCCCTAGGGGAGAGGGTCTCCGCGCGCTGCCCCCACCTGCCCGAGTGCCAACTCCGCAGCTCACATTGGCCGGGAATTCGAGGTCGCACCCTGCACCCAAACTCCTTCCCAGAGCCCACACCCTGAACCCCCTCCTGCACCCCAACCCCCTGCCCCAGCCCAGAGACCACACCCAGACTTCCTTCACAGAACCCGACCCCTCACCCTATCCTGCACCCAAACTCCTCCCAGAACCTGCACCCCGCACCTCCTCCCACACTCCAACCCCCTATCCCACCCTGGTGAAAGTGAATGAGGGTGGGGGAGAGTGAGCAATGGAGGGAGGGGGGATGGAAGGAGTGGGGAGCATGGCCTCAGAGAAGGGGCAGGACAGGGGCATGGCCTCAGGGAGGGGGCAGGGCAGGGGGCAGGGCAAGGGTCTTTGGGTTTGTGCGATTAGACTGTTGGCAACCCTACCAAGGACCTGTCCCTCCCCCGCCAAGACCCGCCCCCCTTTTCACTCCACTTTCCCCCTCCCTCTGTCGCTCACTGCTTTTCCTCTCTCCCCCACTCCCTGCCCCAGTCGGGAGGGACTCTCCTGCAGAGCCGGGGCTGGGAGCTGCAGCTGCCCAATGCAGATAGGAGGTGGCCAAGGCTGAGTAGGGGTTGGCACAGGTGATGACTCGGCGCTTCCCCGCCTCCCCTGACCGCAGAAACCAGACTTTGGGTGTCCAGTCGGTAGATCTGACCAGACACCATCAGGCTCTCTTTTCAACCAGACTTTCCGATTGAAAACCAGACACACCTAGCCAACCTACTGGTAAGCGGGGGCATAACAGGAAAAGTTTTGGCACCACTGTGCTAGTGGGTAGTGCTGTGAGAAGATTTGAGATGGAGGAGCTTGTTGAGTGAAACATAGGTACTATTCTCCTTTCTCTCTCATGGAGATTTTATATTGGTTATTTGTCTGTTGTTTTCCTAAATCTAAAATAAGTCATCTAGGCCAACAATGAAAACCTGGCCCCACTAAAGTCAATGTCCTGAAAGTGCATGTTTTGCATACTGAGTATAGCACACATAATTGTATTAAAATCTTTTTCATCTTAAAAATTAGACTTTCTTCTGTCAAAGACTGAAATTGAACCTCTCCTTTCAACCACAATGCTGAATTTCAAATACAAGAATAAGTCAGGTTCTTCTTCAGTAAACATAAACATAAACCTAGTTATTACACATCTCAGCTACATCCAAGCAGAGTGGATTTCACCTATATTATAATGGGCTTGAGGTGCTACCAAGTTTAACGAAACTTGTCACACAGCAGACTACATCCCAGTTTGCCATGAACGTAATGTTAGTGTAGACAAGCTCTTAGAGAAGAAAGCAAAATCAAGCTTGCTGGAACACTTAATCATATTTGCTTAGCAAAATTATGTCAGTTGACAAGACACCTTGGATATATTTTAAAGGAAGTTTAGTAGGAATTCCCATTGCATTTATAATTCAGATCCTACAGTGTTTTTGCATTTTGTATATAGAATATTTTGTACTCCTATAGCACTTTTCACCCACAGATAAAAAGCTGTTGAATACTTTGGGGGTGAGAGGACTATAAAAAATGGAAAAGGGAGACCAGATGATGCTAAATTATTCAAATACAAAGACATAATTCCAAAGAGTGGGGTTTTACTAACATATCTTAGAGTATTAATTGCAAATCTCCTTGGATTTATGTTGATGAAATTAAATCATTGCCTTTAAAGGTCAGCTAGACAGGGAAGCACATTATTCCTCTGAGCCCAACTGTAAGGTTAAGTGTGTTTTATATCCTCTCTATCATAGAGTTATTTGGGAAAAGTAAAAGGCACAAATCCTATGGCATGATTGGACAAACCCCCACATCAGACCAGAGCAAACAGGGGTGTCCATAAGAGCACCCAATGCCAGATGGTAAGGGGCTCCCTGGTATGTAACAGTAAGTTTTAGCTGCCCTGACCAGCTCAATACACCTCACACACTGTTGTGATTATATTTATTTAAAAGGTGTCTTATAATATATCATTTGAAAACTAATAACACAATAGTCATTAATATCACTATGAAATGTATGTAACAACACTGTATGCAAAATTATGGATAGTCTCTGACACAGGTGCTGATTTTCCAAAGTGCCGTGGGGTGCTGCTCAACCCCCGCTCTGCCCCAGGCCCCGCCCCCACTCCACCCCTTCCCCCAAGGCCCCTCACACACCCCGCCTCTTCCTACCCCCTCCCCCAAGCATGCTGCATACTCTCTTCTCCCCCCTCCCTCCTGCACTCAGCGAAACAGCTGTCTGCGGCAGGTGGGAGGCGTGGAAAGGGAGGGGGAGGTGCTGATCCATGGGGCCGCCAGTGGGCGGGGGGCCCTGGGGGCGAGTGGGGGGGAGCTGACAGGGGAGCTGCCAGTGGGTGCTCAGCACCCACCATTTTTTCCCTGTGGGTGCTCCAGCCCCAGAGCACCCCCAGAGTCAGTCCCTATGCTCTCTGATGTTGTGGAGTCTGGAAACAGACAAATGAGGCAAAATAGTTTTCCAGACAAAGGAGAAAGGTGAATACCTCTTTGGCTCAACTGTAAATTGAACCAGGTGTGACCAGGGATAGGGACAATGGGCTATTCATTTGCTTGGAGATTGCAGAAAGATCATTTGCATTGTAAAATCACAGGAGACGGCAAAATTAACATGGCATTGGCTCCCTGATGGACACAGAAAGCTGAGCCCCAGGAGGGTTTCCTGACTTTTATAGATAAAGATAGGGTGACCAGATGTCCCGATTTTATAGGGACAGTCCCGATTTTTGGGTCTTTTTCTTATATAGGCTCCTATTACCCCCAACCCGCTGTCCCGGTTTTTCATGTTTGTTGTCTGGTCACCCTAGATATAGATAAACTTTGGGGATATAAGGAACTGCTGAAAGACTCTGGGGTATCTATCACCTGAGAGAACAAAGAAGCCAGCGTTCTGTATCTATGAAAGATGGGTCCTCCTGCTGCAACAGGTTGGAGAATGCTGACAACTTGGTGTAAGAAACTATGTTAGGTAAAGCTATATCTTGCTAGAATTAAATTTTAGGCACTGTACAGCATGTGATTTTTGTTTTGTTTGTAACCCTTTCATATTTCTTTCCCTTTTTTAAAAAAAATAATTTAAATCTATGTTCTTTGTTAATAAATTTATTCTAAGTTTTACTGCAAACCACCCCAAGTGCTGTGTATTAGGGTGGGGTGTATCACCCCAGATGAGCTAACAAGCTGTTAAGTGTACTGGCTCTTTGGAGGAAGCAAACTTGATGTTACCTCTGTGAGTGCCCAGTAAGAGGGACTGGATACTCCAAGGAAGACTCAAGACTGGAAGGGTTGTTGGGGTCACCCTGCAAGGAATAACTGGGCTGGAGGAAGCTCAGGGTGAGAACTTTGTGCTGTGGACATGCTGCCAGTGTCGGGGCTTTGAGCCAAAGCTGCACAGCCTTAAGGCACCCAGTTTTACAGAGCAGGTGTGACAGAACCCCTTACTGGTCTGGGTGAACCCGCAAAGCATCACAGGGGTTAGGGTGACCAGATGTCCTGATTTTATAGGACAGTCCTGATATTCGGGGCTTTTTCTTATATGGACACCTATTACCCCCCACACTCTGTCCCGATTTTTCATGATTGCTCTCTGGTCACCCTAACAGGGGTTAACGAACTGTACTGTAGATAGGAGCTGACACTGGCACCACCTTGCAACACCAGCAAGCAATATGAAGCTTGGAGGGGAGGAGGCTACAACTGGAGGGAATACAAGGAGGAAGCAAGGGCTGCCCTGATAGAAGGACCAGGGGTCTGAAGCAGCAAAGACCTAAGGGATGGACTACAAAGTCGTGAGTTTGGGAACAGCCAAAGGTGGGGAGAATGCTTGGACTGGACTTTGTTGTCTTACTGCTAATTTGTTTGTTAAGGAAGTCAAACACCAGGTTGGGTTTGAGCTTTAACCCTACTAAGACATGTGGGCTGTGTCTGGGATCTGTCTTCACTTCAGTTAGCCCTGGTGATTGGCACTCGGGTTAGCCTAGCCCAGGTGTGACAGGCTACACAGCAAAAGCCCTGAGTTACTGTATCCTTAGCAGTGCTGCACTCGCGTGTGTGTGCTGCTGGACTTCTGGGGGCACAACCAGTAAAGTGAGTCACTGGTTGATCCTTTCCCAGTGAACTGGAGCACATGGGAATTCTGGGTGGTCAGATAAATTCCTCCTGGGAATCCAACAGCAGCATGCTCCCTTCACAATGTTCACCCGGTAAAGGTCTTTGCCTTAAAGCCCCAATCCAGTTATGATTAAACAGCCCCTTATTTACAGTTAAAAATGAACAAAATGTTAACTTCTTTCTTCCCATTGGTTTAGAATTAACATGTCTAATTCCCGTGGGTTGTGCCCTTGTCGCTGGCTAACTAAGCAAACACATTTATTGCATACATTGCAATTATCTGGCCACTTGATCACTAATAAGAATAGGCAACAGCTTCCTGGAAGAAATTTTCATTAACATGTAAATGATTTTTCACTTCTTTGTGCAGTGAATGCAGAAGTTTGAATAGGAAAATACACCCTTAAATGTACACCTATTCACTGATAAAATTTTAAAAGGAGGAAAAAAATGATTCTAAACATTATGGCCATAAAGGTCCTGATTTGAACCAATCATGTGCACCTCAGGGCTTGCATACATGCAAACTTAAATGTAGCATAAAGAATCCTAATTTGTGCTTGAATGTGTATGTGCAAAGCAAGGGTTGCACACCATATGCATGGGTGTCTGCATGTCCAACTTGCCCATGGTGCAAGGTCCAAAGCACCCATGCAACCCTTGCTTTGCACATGCACATACTGATACATTTGCACAAATTGGCATTTACCTGCACATATATGAGTTTGCACATGTTCAAGCCCTGATGTGTGCATGAACGTTTGAAAAGGTCGAGAGCACACTGCTTAGATTCCATTTTAAGGAGAAAAACAACACAAAACACCCTATCAATGAGGCAGTCCTGCTTAATGTTAGCCGTGTCTTTTAGAGATCTACTCTTTCTCTGTAAGCTGCCTTTTGTAGGTTTTTCTTTTTTTCTCCCTCCCCTCCAGCACCAAACATTTAACTATGTTTCAAAGAAAATAATTAAACCAGAACTGAATGATGGACAGATCTTTCTACAATTATAATGATATGTCCTTAGAAAAAAATATTTTCCTTTCTGGTTGCCCTTACAGGAAAAAGTATTATTGAATTGTAAGGATAAATCACACAAATCAAAAGCTCTTGATCTGTAAATGTGAAGAGTGGCTTTGGTTTTTCAAAGTCAGTCAGCTGGTGACCATCTGACATAATGGTCAAGAGAATTTACAGGATAGTTTCTTACAGGGAATGCTTCAGTTTGCTCCATTAAATTTTCCTGAGCATGAGTTTCCTTAGCAAAGTCATAGATGACATGCAAGCAGTGTCTAGAAAATGGAGTTTACTATTGATTCCAATTCCTCCTTTTGGTGGAAAGATGGAATCTAGTTGTTTCTGAATTACTAAGAAAGAAAAGTAACAGATTCTGAGAAGATGGAAAGGTACAACAGCAAAAACGCACGATCACTTTGCAATAATCGGGAAACCAAAATGTAGTAATATGATTTAGCATGCAGAATAACCACAACTTGCATACAATTTATTTATTATAACCCCATCACATGGCAGGCCCTCAGCTAGTAAACAAGTATAATCAACAGCTCAGAAATGCATGTTAAGCACTGAGCATCACACAGTTCTGTGAACAACAAACTGCTGCACAAAGTTTGTTGGGTTGTGGTTCCCACACACACAATATATAAGTCAAAATTCCACAGTTTCCTGCTATTTCTAACATGTGAATGGTGAAGGAGGAAAACAGGAATATGGAAATTTAGACCTACGTGTAGCCTTGATTTTTTTTTTAATTATTTTTAATAATAAGATGAGTGCATGGGTGGCACGTGGACTGCTGGCTGGGGGAAGATAATCCCCAGCCCCACCCCTTCCACCTGAGGCCCCGCCCCTTCCACCTGAGGCCCCGTCCCTTCTTCCCCCCCCCCCCGCAGCCCAGAGGCCCCCCCCGCAGCCACTAGCTCCAGCCCCGGAGCAGCCCCAGCTCACTAGTGGCATGGCCCCAGTCCCCCCATCCCCAGAGTGCTTGGAGGGCGGGTGGCGCAGCCCAAGTCCTCCCATCCCCGAAGGGCAGTGCCAGCCCCAGCCCCAGCCTGAGCCCGAGCCGGGGCCACTGTCCAGGGGAACTGGAAAGAGTGGCCAGAGTAGGAAGCAGGAGGGAGCCTGGGGGCGGAGCATGGATGGGGCCACCCCTGGCTGTTTGGGAAGCCACAGCCTTCCCCAGCCTATGATACCCGCCACCCATGGATGAGCGAACAAAAGTTAGTGATGTATCACTGACTGGAAAATAGCCTGTCAGTGATTCAGTCTCTCTCGTTCACTCATCTTGCTATTCAGTAAATAAATAAAAAACTTAATGAAATCTACATTTAGCTAATAGACATAATCTTGCAATCCTTTCACTTCCACTCGTCTTCTGCACCCATCCGTTACATTTTGTTCCTCTTTACGCCACAAAACTACAATATATTATGTGTGGATGGACCCTTGCACCCATCTGGAGCCCCACTGACTTCGTTGGGACCCCATGTCAGCATAAAAGATCCGCCTCCATAGAGCAAATTGCAGGATTGGATCCTCAGATTGTAAACTCTTTCCGGCAAGGACTCTTTTATTTAATGTTTGTACAGTGCCTAGCACAATGGGGCCCCATCCTGACAAAGACCACTGGGCTACCATTGTACAAATAATAGCTTAGGGTTGCCAGGTGTCCAGTTTTCAAGCGGAACATCCGGTCAAAAAGGGAAACTGGCAGCGTCCAGTCAGCTTTGTCTGGTTACCTGCAGTAACTGGCCTCCGCCACTGACGGGTGGGAAAAAGCAGCAGTTGCTGCTGGAGCCTGGAGGAGCGGCTCTGCTTAACAGCTGCTGCTCTTCCCTCCCCCCAGCCTGATAGCGAGAAGTGGCTGTCTCCCTGACCGGGCTCCAAAGGAGGTACTGGCGCTGTCCAGGGGGGAGGGAGGAATCGAGTAACCTGTCTGCCCCCCACCGCCCCATTGTGCCCCGATTTCCCCACCCCAGCCCCTCGCTCCAGGGATGGACCCCCACCACCTCACTGTGCCCTGATTTCCTCACCCTGGCCCCTCACTCCAGGGATGGACCCCCACCACCTCACTGTGCCCTGATTTCCTCACCCTGGCCCCTCACTCCAGGGATGGACCCCCCTTCCCCACTCTGCCCCGATTTCCCCACCCCAGCCCCTGGCTCCAGGGACGGCAACCCTATGACATAACAGTTTTTGGAGGCAGGTCAGATTTAATATGTTCTGTTTTTTAAACATTAGTGTAATTTAAAGATATTCAGAGACACACTTGCAATTAACGACTAAGTTAAAAGGTACATTAAATGTTTCAAGTTTTTACAGAAAGATTTTGCTACAGAAAATGGCTTCGCATTCTATTGCAGTCCAGGCCCTATTTTTCCCCTGTTTATCATGTCATCATGCCTGGCATGACAGAGAGATTTTATCCTTACTAAAATTAACAACGTGTTCCAGATTACCTACATTATCAAAGAATTCTGACCACTTTTCTATAGTCTGCATGTGTTTACACTGGAAGTTGATACACCTGTACAGTTCTGTACATGCAACACATGCCCAGACATAACGTAAAAACTTGGTAAATAAAGAAAGCAGAGGAGCAGGTAGGTCACAGCAGATAAAACCAATAAGCGACCTCCTGAAGCCCCACCAGGGCAAGCTAACAGTTTCCCTAAAATGTAACAAGTCAAGGAGCACAGCCTCAGTCCAAAGGCTGGAAACCTTGTTAGTAGTTGCCACACAGCAGTTATGTCAGAACTTGGCAAGAAGCTATACCTCAGTCCTACAGGCTGCAGAAAGAAGAGTAGAGCTCCAAAGTGCAAGCATTCACGATTTACCCAGCACCTGTGCAGAATGGAAGTGCTTATGGGGGCAAAGACAGGGCATGACCACGGCATACGTGCTTACGTGCAACCCAGTATTTGCAAAATATGTGTGCCAAGGCTATTTTACATTATTCATACTGCTATCCAGGAGTAATAGCGTATTCAGCTGTAATAGCTCTACTTAGAAGAAAGCAAGAGAAGAGGCAGGCATGGGGTCACTCAGACTGAAATGTCCCCAAAAGTTCTAAGAAAACAGGATAATTGACAGCTAGCTGCTCAATACCTTGCAACATTAGTGAGGTGCAATGTCCTTGAAAGCCCACCAGCAAGCACAACCTGCTTCCCCTCAAATTATTTCTCCTCACTGAATCATGAGTAACAGAGCACCACCCCATGGCTGGAAGTTGAGGCTAGACAAATTCAGATTGGAAATAAGGCATAAATTTTTAACAGTGAGGGTAATTAACCACTGGAACAATTACCAAGCATTACCTGGCAATTTTTAAATCGAGACTGGATGTTTCTCTAAAAGATCTGCTCCAGGAATTATTTTGGGACGTTCCATGGCCTGTGCCGCACAGTCAGTCAAACTAGATGATCATAATGGCCCCTTCTGGCCAGGAATCTATGCTCAGCAAGGAAGGATACCAAGCAGTTTAGAGCCTAATCCTAAAATTAACCTATGTAAAAATTTGGGTTAGATTAGGACAGGTTTGCCCTGAGGTTCCCTTTCATCACTCTTCTGTTCGTGTCTCATGTTTCTCACTCCATTAGACACAACATGGGGGCCCATCCTCCAGTAGTATGTAGTCTTAAAATGTTGTCTAAAGCACTGGTTCTCAGTCTTTTTGGGCTCAGGACCAATTTGTAAATGTTTATGGCCTGTGGCAACCCAGTTAATAGTGTGGGGGTGAATGCCCTGCCTGGGGTGGTTACATTTGAGTCCTGCCTCCCGGGTGGCAGAGGGGGGGTGGGGGGGGAAGAGGAGTCCTGTCTGGCACTCACCCCACAGTGGCAGCTCTTGCAGCTACTATGCAGGGGGACTGGCTGGGCTTGGCTCTTGGCTCTGGGAGTTGCAACCTCTGGGATTGCAGCGTTGCTCACATTTGGCCCTGCCCCCTTGACTGGACCAAAGTTGTGAGAGTGGAGTTGTACCTGGTTCATGGGGTTGCAGTGCCACTCACTCAAATTTGGCCCACCTGAACTCCTGTTATCATGATGGCTGGGCCAAACCTGAGTGGCACTGGGCTCCCAGAGGTTGTGGTGCCTGGAGCAGGGAGGTGAGCCCAGCCAGCCCTGTGAGACAGGAGCTGCTACGCGACCCTTTGAAACATTCTGGCAACCCAGTTTTGGGTCCCACAGGTTGAGAAACCCTGGTCTAAAGGTTTCTCATAAAAGAAGGGAGATTTCTCCTGTCACCTTACAGTACTGCACCGCACACTTTCCTGAGCTTCATGGGGTGGATACTGCAAGAAATCAAGCCTTTTCCTTCTATCCATGTGTTTTAAAAACAATGAGCTACTCACTTTTGATGAGTAAATGGTGAAATATAGCCTGGATCCCCAAATCTGAGTTTCAGTACATTCACATCAAGAACATTGGGCCAGATTCTCTCCTGTGCCAAGATGCGCTCAGTGCAGGAGGACTGGGGCATCAAGGAACCAATCACAGGTCTCCATTTCTCGTACAGTGGCTCCAGCCCCAGCCATGGAATGCTGCCGTAGTTCCCAATAGCTGGCTGTTGTCCCTAATGGTCAGCTGAGAGTGGTGGATGGTTCTGGTCTCTCCCACAACACACACCTTCTACACTGGGGTGGAGAGTTTTCAAATTGTGCAGGAGCTGATTTTGCTCTATACCAGCTGAAAGTTCCCAATAGGGAATTGTCAGCTGGGCAGCTACAGCCAGATTTCAGACGCTTTGCACTGCGCCGGTTTGTACGCTGTAATGGGAACTGGTTTGGGATAGGACAAGAGAGGTTTTCTTCCATAGTCTGATTGACAAATGTAATCTAGAGCTATTTTCACAAATGGAGGAGGGAGACGGGTTCAAAATCTGACTTGATGCTGCCAGGATTTCAGTTTCTTGCAATTTCTTGCATAAGGATTTGCCTGTTTTATAGGATTTAGGCGCCTCAGATTTTATTACCAGGTGGCCTACTGGGTACATTGCTGCTGGACCTAGCCCATTTCATAACATGTATGAAACCAGATCCTAGGAACTATTAAAAAGATAACTCTAAGGTTCCTTTTGTTAGATCTTCAGGCTCTATTTTGGATTGGCATCCTGCAGAGTCCTCTTTTAAGTAGACCAAAAGATTAATGGATGAACTTGTTCTCACTGGCAGGCACTCAACTGGCCAATTCTGGAAATCTGTCTCTGCTCTTAGCCAGTGGATGTGTCAGATGAAGGCTTTTGAAGTCTTGGAAAAATTGACTGCCAGCCTCCATGGTAAATCAGCAGTGAATGGTTTTGTAGAACTAACGTGTATTAAGACTCAGGAGGGAACCTCCTCTCAGTAACTACAAGGCTGATGTAACTGTAGTTCTTCATGTTTTCTTAAGTGTTTCCTCTGCTACCCTAAGTTATGGCTAAGAAGTGAAAAAATTATTTAAGTTATATCTGTTCTGTATGTTCTTCTCCTTGTTCACCTTAGAACAAACAAAACAACAACAAAAATCCTACCGAACTCTTACATTTAATGTTACAAAATAGCAATAAATTTACTGCAAGAGGAATGTCATTTCGTAAGACTGCTTCTGCCTCTATAAACAACAAGATTACAGGATTTGCTGTTTGTGGGGAAAAAGAAGCATCTACTTGTTCTAACACAGACTTCTCAAGTTTGAGTAAACTGCGTTTACTTTTGCATCTATACAATTTTAAAGATGAATGCAGAGATTTTCATTGGCGAGGGAAGAATGTTTATTGCCAACTACTTTGGGCAAAACTCTTCAGTGTCTACTTTGTACTGGTGTAAATGCCAACACCAAGGCACTGAAGAATTTGGCTAGCGAGTGTTTTTTAAAGTGGCAACTCATTTATATTGCATTAAAATAGTTCACTGTACATATCTAAGTTTATAAAGCTATTCTCGGTTTCATGGGGATATGATATAAAATCTTTGTATCCATACATATGACTTATTCTGTTTTTAAAACTTACGTGAAACACTATGACAGAGACTCTCAAAAGCTCTGAATTTTTACATGCTGTGCTTAACTAATATTCACAAAGTAATTTCATCAGCACATTTTAATGCAAAGTTATTTTTGTGAATGGCAGAGAGTAGATCCAAATCACAAACCTAAGCACATTATTGTTTCAATTGCAGAAAGAGAAGACGCAAAAAGAAATTACTATTACACAGAATGAAACTTCTGTTATGAGTTCATTAGACCAAGTTTTAGTAACTCCACTGAAGTCAAGGTACAAAGCACACAGCAAACGCCACGAAAAATCTTTGTAGGGGTATTTGAAACAAGCGATTACATGGGGTAAATTAATGGAGATACCCTATCTCCTAGAACTGGAGGGGACCTTGAAAGGTCATTGAGTCCAGCCCCCTGCCTTCATTAGCAGGACCAAGTACTGATTTTGCCCCAGATCCCTAAGTGGCCCCCTCAAGGATTGAACTCACAACCCTGGGTTTAGTAGGCTATCCCTCCCCCTTCTCTAATGTACAGAGATTTTGAAAAATCTTGTTAACCCTTGCTAACATTGGTTCAGTTAGACAAATGGTAATAATGACAGGCCATTTGTCAAAAGTTTCTCTAGTGTAAGCAAGAGTTGGAAGAGGCATTCTTCTGTAAGAATTCTTTATCCATCCTAGTTTGTTGCAACAGAAGTTCTAAGAAGAGTGTGTTGTGAAAGTAAATCAGATGCTGTGAGGTGTCCCACAAGAATCGTTTAGATTAGGTAGATAATTAGTATATGGCAGTGGTTCTCAAACTGTTGTACTGGTGACCCCTTGCACACAGCAAGCCTCTGAGTGCGACCCCCCCTTATAAATTAAAAACACTTTTTTTATATTTAACGCTATTATAAATTCTGGAAGTGAAGTGGGGTTTGGGGTAAAGGCTGACAGCTCGCAACCCTCCAGGTAATAACCTCATAACCCCCTGAGGGGTCACAACCACCAGTTTGAGAACCCCTGGTATAGGGCAAGTATTAAGGACTGGATAATCAAGAGGTTCAAAGGAACATTGTCAAAAGTAACAGATTCCAGCAACATTTTAGGTTTTGCTCTTATATATTAAATTCACTTTTAAAACTTCTATGGAAATAATAGTTTGGATTTAAAAATTCCCCTTCACTGTTTGCTGCCCAAACATGCAGCCTTGGCTAGTAGTTAGGAACCAGAAAGTGAAAATCATTAGAAACAAAAATTAACATGGACTAATGATAGGTAAGTGAAAGACAAAAAGTAAACAAAACGCAGTGAAATTCTTTCACTTCAAATGATCTATGAAATTTTATGATTAAAAAAAACAGAGCGAGAGAGGAGTTAACCTCCATGGCTCTATAAACAGCATCTCGTTTCAACAGCCAAGTGTATCTCCTTTTGGAAAGAAAAAATCCCACCCAGGAACCTGGTATGTTGTATACCAAGTTTCAGTCTGAAGGAATTTACCACAGCCAGGTAATAAAACCCTCAAAAAGGGAGAGACAAGCACTTTTTCAGCTGAGTGGGATCTATTATTTAGCTGGTATGATCTCTGTGTACCACAAAGCTTCCTTCCACTTAATGCACTAGCACCCTGTAACTGTGCATTGAACTCTGGAGCATTAAAAGTTCGATAATAAACACACACACACACACACACACACACCAAATCCATGTTTGGAGAGACACTTAGCGCGGGACAGCGGAGGGCAAAGGTCCAGACACAGCGGTCCATAGGTTTGGGGTGTGCAGCAGGCCCTTGTCCCAGCTGGAACTGGTGTCTTCCAGGAAATAGAACATTCAGTCCCCCACCTGGCGCAGAAGGGAACTGAAGGGGGTGGGGGAGCAGTGGAGCGAGACCACAGACAATCTGGAGGAAAAAATGCCCAGCTGCCCACATCCTTAGCACAACAACTTCCCCGCAAATGCCTTTTCCCGGCGCACAGCCCAAGAGGGGAAACGGGCGGGCCCCAGCAGCTCCCTTTATCGCGGGCTCAGCCAAGCCAGGGACAAAGAAAGTCCGTCTGCAAGGAACTCGGCGCAAACTTCCCGGGGCGCCTCGCAGGGCAGCCTGGTGTCTCTCTCTCTCGTGAGCCTGTGCCGGGGGGACCTCCGGCGGCCTCTGCCCTTTGGCAAGCGGTGTCACCCCCTGCCCAAGCCGAGCCCCTCCACCCGCCCGGCGCACGCCGTTACTCACTCCAAGCAGACACACTTTCAGTTCTCGTATCGCCATCATCTGCTTGGGGAGAAGCCGCTTCGCATCGTCCGGCGGAGTTACTCCCCGGCCGGCTCTCCCGAACAGGGAACGGAAAAGCAGCTGCGGCGCTTTCTGGGCAGCCCCCGCAGCCTGAGCCGCCACCGGTCACATGAGCACAGTCCCAGCTCCTCCTCGTCCTTTTTGGTGCTTTCCTCCCCCCAAAGCCAACACACACAAATCTCTCCACTTCAGCAGATTGGAGGAGCGGCGGTTTCTCTCTTTGGGACTCTGCTGCTGTGCTCCCTGCGGGCACTAGGACCCCCTGCTGCCCGGCAATGCTAGCCAAGCGCTCAGATTAGCGGGGCCAGGAATCCCCTCGCCTCGTCCCCAGCCACTGCGCACCGCGCGGGTTCGACTAGCCATGTGGCTGTCCCAAAATGCGAGGGTGAATTTAGGGGCAGAGGTGCAAAAATGATGGGGGAGAGATTACAAATGCATGCAGCAAAATCGTCCTGTACAGGAGTTAGAGTGTCTGAGTAATGAATCCCAAATACATTGTCTCCCTCGACAGTGACTGAGACTTGGTGGGCAGATGATCTGCAAATGACAAGGCCCTCAGATTAGGGACAACAGGAGTAGGCGAGGTGTAAGAATAGAATAAAATATGTTTTTTAATCACTGGAGGGGAAAGCTTTTTGTGTGTTTGTTTTTTGCAGAACAAAACTTTTGTAGCGGAGAGATTTTTGTTCTGTTACCCCCTTCTCTCCTGTCTCTTGTTTCACCAAGGGTTCTCAATCAGTAATGCCACATAGGTTCCAGCACAGCAAACAGTTAGATGGATGGTTCATTTTAAGATAACTTTTGCATTGTGCAAAAAAATGACAATGTAATTAATGTAATCTAATTTTTGGCCCCAAAAGTAAGCCCCATTCCTTCTTGGGATTCTCTTAAGAACATAAGAACGGCCATACTGGGTCTGACCAAAGGTCCATCTAGCCCAGTATCTTGTCTTCTGACAGTGGCCAATGCCAGATGCTTCAGAGGGAATGAACAGAACAGGCAATCATCTAGTGATCCATCCCCTGTCGCCCATGTCTTCTGGCAAAGAGAAGCTAGGGACACCATCCCTGCCCATCCTGGCTAATAACCATTGATGGACCTATTCTCCATAAACGTATCTAGTTCTTTTTTGAACCCTGTTATAGCCTTGGCTTTCACAATGTCCTCTGACAAAGAGTTCCACAGGTTGTGCGTTGTATGAAGAAATACTTCCTTTTGTTTGTTTTAAACCTGATGCCTATTAATTTCATTTGGTGATTCCTAGTTCTTACGTTATGAGAAGGAATAAATAACACTTCCTTATTTACTTTCTCCACTCAAGTCATGATTTAGAGACCTCTATCATATCCTCTCCTTTTCTAAAAGTGGCTCTTTTAGCATAAACTGTTCCTCAGAAACAGTAATCTATTGTTACCAGAACAATCAGTAGGAATAACCCTAGGGGTATTGTATAAATATTTACTGCCATGAGAATAATAATCAGTAAGGCTTCCACCCTGCAAAGAATTACAAATGTGCTTAACTGTACATATTGTGGGCTGGTCTACCTGCAAAAGCTGCACCATTTAACTTAAATTCCATTTTTTAATTGGTTCAGTTAAATCTGTTCAAACCCCTGAGTGAGCACACAAATCAGTTGAAACCTCTGAATTTCACTTGGTATAAAATGGTGAACATTTTCACATTTAAAAACAATGCCACCACTTTCACACAACCCTGGTAATATGTAACTGATTGCTTTTGCTATCTGATCATCATCAGTTCTATCCTTGACTATCTGTTTTAATAATAATAATGCAACACTAAAGATTAAATTAAAATATATCAAAATCAGGCCAATCTACTTAGGGACAAAAAGAGAGAGAGAAAAAACAACACATACAGACCTGGGCTTAAGGATTAAGAACAGCTAATGACATTCCCCCTTCCAGAAATTGGCATAACCTCTGTGTTTGTCTGCATGCAAGGAGCTGTGGTCAGGGAAACATTTTTGAGAAATTTGTCATGTTTCAGTGTTTTTAAATATCTGGTCAAAGCTGAAGGAAAACAAGTCTATTACAACCCTAAAGGTTTACTTTTTCCTTCTGTGGCAGCTTACTTTGATTAATAATTACAAGCTTTCCAGTGTTTTAAAATAATGTCTTGCCTTGCTTCTTTATACACTACTATATTTTGCTTTTTGCATATTACATGAAAAAGCGACTCAGCTTTTCAGAGGTATTTCTTAAGCATTTCAAATAATCTGCCTTCTCCTTCTGAAATCCTTTACTTCAGTTTCCATTGACTAGTAGGGGCCAATTCTCTTTTCATTTACCTGGTTTTACACCAATATAATTCCACTGATTTCATCTGAAGCATTCCTGATTTACACAGGTGTGAGAGAACTAGACCATTGGAGTTGGACTCAAGCCACAAGGTTTTTATCTGGCTCCAGATGTGAGGGCATGGGGGGATATTTGGTTTTGGAAGGTTGATTCAGGCCAATCTCCTGTGTCTATATTCAATATAGTGCTAGCTATTGGGGGAGGGTAGAACTGATTAACAGCAGCAAGCCCCTCAGAAGGGAGAAAGGATAGTCTTGTGATTAGGGACAAGACTGAGAGTCAAGAAATCTGTATTCTTTTCCTGAATTTACCACAGACTTGCTGTGTGACCTTGGACAAAACACTTAACTGCTCTGTGCCTTAGTTTCTCCATCTGTAAAATAAGAATAATGATATTTCTCTAACTCACAGGGATGGTGTGAGAATGACTTGACACTTGTGAGGCACTCACTAGAGCCCCTCATTTCTCTCTTTTGTGGGTGACAGATGCAGATATAAATCCAGTCTTATGTCCATTCAGCTCCCTAAACTGCTGTGGTCCATCCCAGTTCCTTGATGAGTCACCTCCTGTCTCCCACTGCTGCTTTCCTTCCCAATCCCTGTCAAGTGTCTTCCTGGCACAAAAAAGTTCTCCCTCATCATCACTGGTGAGTTAAGTTCCCAGGCCATCCTGCTAAATGCTGCCTTCCCAGCTCTTGTTCCCAACACATAGAACAGGAGGCAAGTTAACTCATTACCTGTAGTAAGAAGTGTTTTTAAATATNCGGGGGGGAATTGCCAAAAAAGCTGAACATGTCCGGGAAAATGCCGGCTGGGCACTTTCCCTCCCGCGGCGGCTCTGCTCCTCCCCTGACTCTTCGGCTCTGTTTAAGACCCGAGCACTACGGGCTTTGGGCAGCCCCCATGCCTCCGGACCCTGCGCCGCCGGAGCCCGGGAGGGAAAGTGCCCGGCCGGGGGCGCAGAGTCCAGAGGCATAGGGGCTGCCCGAAGCCCAAGTGCTACCGGCTTCACGGTTTGCCAGGCAGCCTCCAGACCCTGCGCCCCCGGCTGGGCGCTTCCCCTCCCGGGCTCCAGCTATGCTGGAGAAGCGCCGGCCGGGGGAGCAGGGTCTGGGGGCTGCCCGGCAAACCGTGAAGCCAGTAGCGCTCGGGCAGCCCTTTTTGCGTGGCTGGGAGTGGGAGGGAGGAGGGGGCGGAGTTAGGGTGGGGTTGGGGCGGGGAAGGGGCAGAGTTGGGGCGGGGCCAGGGGTGGGAAATGGGCGTGGCCAGGGCCCCGTGGAGGGTCCTCTTTTTTTATTTGTTAAATATGATAACCCTACCTTCATGCTTCAGACACCATTCCAGAGGACATGCTTCCATGCTGATGACACCTGTTAAAAAATAATGCATTAATTAAATTTTGACTGAACTTCTTGGGGGAGACTAGTATGTTTCCTGCTCTGTTTTACCTGCATTCTGCCATGTATTTCATGTTATAGCAGTCTCGGATGATGACCCAGCACATGTTGTTTGTTTTAAGAAAGCTTTTACCGCAGATTTGAAAAAATGCAAAGAAAGTATCAATGTGAGATTTCTAAAGATAGCTACAGGACTCCACCCAAGGTATAAGAATCTGAAGTGCCTTCCAAACTCTGAGAAGGACAAGGTGTGGAGTATGCTTTCAGAAGTCTTAAAAGAGCAACACTCCAATGTGGAAACTACAGAATCCGAACTGCTAGCGGCATGTGACTAAGATGATGAAAGTGAATGCGCGTTGCTCTGCACAGCTTTAGATCGTTATTGAGGAGAACTCATCATCAGCATGGAAACATGTCCTCTGGAATGGTGGTTGAAGATGAAGGGACATATGAATCTTTAGCGCAGTGATTCTCAAACTAGGGCCGCCGCTTGTTCAGAGAAAGCCCCTGGCGGGCCAGGCCAGTTTGTTTACCTGCCACGTCCGCAGGTTCAGCCGATCGCGGCTCCCACTGGCCGTGGTTTGGCTCTCCAGCCCAATGGGGGCTGCAGGAAGCGGCGCAGGCCGAGGGACGTGCTGGCCGCCTTTCCTGCAGCCCCCATTGGCCTGGAGCGGCGAACCACAGTCAGTGGGAGACACGATCAGCCGAACCTGCGGACGTGGCAGGTAAACAAACTGGCCCTGCCCACCAGGGGCTTTCCCTGAACAAGCGGCGGCCCTAGTTTGAGAACCACTGCTTTAGCACATCTGGCACGTAAATATCTTGTGACGCCGGCTACAACAGTGCTATGCACAGGCCCGTTCTCACTTTCAGGTGACATTGTAAACATTGCATCCAAAGAAGTGAGGTTTTTACTCACGAAAGCTTATGCCCAAATATATCTGTTAGTCTTTAAGGTGCCACCAGACTCCTTGTTGTTTTTGTAGATACAGACTAACACGGCTACCCCCTGATACTTGATTGTAAACAAGAAGTGGGCAGCATTATCTCCTGCAAATGTAAACAAACTTGTTTGTCTGAGTGACTGGAGGAACAAGAAGCAGGACTGAGTGGACTTGTAGACTCTAAAGTTTTACATTGTTTTATTTTTTAATGTATTTTTTTTTTACATAATTCTACATTTGTAAGTTCAACTGTCATGATAAAGAGATTGTGTTACAGTACTTGTGTGAGGTGAATTGAAAATATTATTTCTTTTGTTTTTTACAGCACAAATATTTGCAATCAAAAATAAATATAAAGTGAGCACTGTATTCTTTGTGTTCTGTGTTGTAATTGAAATCAATATATTTGAAAATGTAGATGACATCCAAAAATATTTAAATAAATATTATTGTTTAACAGTGCGATTAATCACGATTCATTTTTTAAATTTGACAGTCCTAATTTCAAGTAAAATGGTTGTAAATACCAGCTAAATACAAACATCCATCCTGGTCCAGCTCTAAAGTATTAGATAGTGGTTAAAATGCCAGCACAACCACTCTATACTAGCACTCTCCCCGCACACACACCTTTTCTACCTGCACTGATGGAACTGCACCAGTTGTCGTAACTGTGAGGAATCTGAGCTGCATAAAAGTCTACTGTAACCAAATGTCAGGGGGTAGCCGTGTTAGTCTGTATCTACAAAAACAACAAGAAGTCTGGTGGCACCTTAAAGACTAACAGATTTATTTGGGTATAAGCTTTCGTGGGTAAAAACCTCACTTCTTCAGATGCATAGAGTGAAAGTTACAGATGCAGGCATTATATACTGACACATGGAGAGCAGGGAGTTACTTCGCAAGTGGAGAACCAGTGTTGACAGGGCCAATTCAATCATTTTCCAGGATAGGTTGTAGATCGTGGATAATGCGCTGGAGAGGTTTTAGCTGGGGGCTGTATGTGATGGCCAGTGGTGTTCTGTTATTGTCCTTGTTGGGCCTGTCCTGTAGTAGGTGATTTCTGGGTACCCGTCTTGCTCTGTCAATCTGTTTCCTCACTTCCCCAGGTGGGTATTGTAGTTTTACGAATTCTTGATAAAGATCTTGTAGGTGTTTGTCTCTGTCTGAGGGGTTGGAGCAAATTTGGTTGTATCTTAGGGCTTGGCTGTAGACAATGGATCATGTGATGTGTCCTGGACGGAAGCTGGAGGCATGTAGGTACGTATAGCGGTCAGTAGGTTTCCGGTATAGAGTGATGTTTATGTGACCATCACTTATTTGCACTGTAGTGTCCAGTGTCCCTCACTCTCACAGACCTTGGGAGGCAGGCCAGTCCTCGTTTACAGACAACCCCCCAACCTGAAGCAAATACTCACCAGTAACTACACACCACACCACAGAAACACCAACCCAGGAACCAATCCCTGTAGCAAACCTCGTTGCCTACTCTGTCCCCATATCTACTCTGGCGACACCATCAGAGGACCTAACCACATCAGCCACACCATCAAGGGCTCATTCACCTGCACATCCACTAATGTTATATATGCCATCATGTGCCAGCAATGCCCCTCTGCCATGTACATTGGCCAAACCGGACAGTCCCTCCGCAAAAGAATTAATGGATACAAATCGGACATCAGGAATGGTAACATACATAAGCCAATAAGTGAACACTTCAATCTCCCTGGTCATTCTATTGCAGATTTAAAAGTCACTATCATTGAACAAAAAAACTTCAGAAACAGACTTCAAAGAGAAATAGCAGAACTAAAATTCATTTGCAAATTTAACACCATTAATCTGGGCTTGAATAGGGACTGGGAGTGGCTGGCTCATTACAGAAGCAGCTTTTCCTCTCCTGGAATTGACACCTCCTCATCTATTATTGGGAGTAGACTACATCCACCCTGATTGAATTGGCCCTGTCAACACTGGTTCTCCACTTGCGAAGTAACTCCCTGCTCTCCATGTGTCAGTATATAATGCCTGCATCTGTAACTTTCACTCTATGCATCTGAAGAAGTGAGGTTTTTACCCACGAAAGCTTATGCCCAAATAAATCTGTTAGTCTTTAAGGTGCCACCAGACTCCTTGTTGTTACTGTAACCAAAGGAACTGATAGAGCAGCAGAGCAAAGTTCCCCCTAGCAACGCACCTTCACTTAGTTATGAGATTTAGCCATAAGAACCTAATTAAGCAAAATATATTAGTCTTCCCTTGTTCATTGTCGCCAGAAAATATCTGGTTCATGTGGCCTTTCATGCCATGGAAGTAGAATTGATTTCTTGCTAAAGTAGACTGTAAATAAAGAGGTTGACTGAAAGAGAGATCCCTGACTGCAATCTATCCATCAGTCAGAAGTTCTGACTGAGCACTCCATGAAATATGGTGGTTTCCTCAATGTTTTTTGCTCTGACATAAAGTAAAGCTCGGTGGTTTTCACTGAGGAGCTCCAGTTGTGCATCAGGACCCCACTCTTCTAGGTGCTGTACAAACAGAATTAAAAGATGGATATTCACTCAAATCTAGGAAGGATCCAAAAGCCCCTTCTGTCATTGGTTTCCATTATGGTGGACAGGGCATATGAAAAAGTCATGTCCCTTGGTGGAACATGAGTTTGGTCTTACTGAGGTCAGGTCCCCACAGTTGCCCCATACAGCTAGATTGGAGTATGGTATCTGACGTAGGGTATTGTGTGCCCAAACATTAATGTGGAAGGGATTTAGCTCAAACTGAGCTACGTCAAGCAGCTGAATCCATTCAGATCACTTGTGTCCATTAGAACTCTAGTACATATCCGTCCACTGTAGTCCCCCTAGAAGTAAAGGATCAGATGGACTAAGACTGGGTGGGACTATCCTACTCATTACCCTGGCCAGTTGTCTTGGCTAGGGTGGGAGCACTTTTTTTTCCCTTCTAGGCTGCACGTGGTATTGAGACATCATAGCACTTGCTGGTGGCCAGAGAACAGAAACCACAGGAAGTGGTTCTTACAGTAACTCTGACTTTGGGAACTGGGTTCAAAATGAGTTGCAGAGGAAGAAAAAAAGGAGAGTTCACTTCAGGCTTTACTTTGGGGCAAAGGAAAGTATTTATCTAACTACGGGTTCTAGAAACTTACATAGGAATGCTGAGCTATTTTGATGACTCAACTTCATGTCAGATCAGTTAAGTCCTATTTACTCCAACACAGGAGTATAAAAGGGTTTGAGTATGTCTCTGAAGCAGAGAGAACTGGGGACAGATGGGAGCTCTTGGGAAATACTCTAGGAACAGCCAAGCTCAGGCTGAGGTCTATATTTTTGTTGTTATTTAAGCTAATAATAAAAGGCAAACCTCAGGTAGGAAGTAAATCTAGTCCGCAGCTAGTATGTGCATATTTTTAGTGGTATCTAAAGAACTAAACATGAATAAGAGACAAATTTAGAGAGAGGAGAGAGACTTAATGATGAGCACACTTTAAGCTGATTTTGCTTTTTATCGACATATCTAGCGCCCACTGTTATCAATGAGAACTGTATTTGTGGATCAAAGGAACAAAATGGCCTTACAAGTTTTATTTAAAATCAGCCAAATTACTGGCAGTGTACTTTAAAAAAAACATCACAAATTATTATAGGTAGTGTGTGTGTGAACTGACATTTCAGTAAGAAGAAGCTCATTCAAAGAGGATGTTCTGCAGTCATTCACATGGAACTAACAACTTCCTAATCTCCAGAAGTTCCACTGTTTGACAACTCTGAGAACTATGTAAACTAATTTTGCATGTCCAGACATTTAAGCAAATGAAATCACAGCAAACATAAAATTCTGATTTCTCCAATTCTTACTGAGTCACACAAACTAAAATTTTTGTGTACTTAATCTAATTTAAATCCTCTGTGTCCGTGAGTGAGTAAAAGGATGTAATATTTTACCTACAATTAATTACATTCAGAGACAATTTAGAAAAACACTATGATTCATATCTATACAGGCCCAAACTGGATGGGAAAATCTGGAGTATTGCACTTATTTTATCAAGCATTGGCATTTTATTCTTTTTTGTGGTTTTGCACACACCCACTCAAACTCCATGTACAAATAAATAATCCTAATAAGCGCTTTGAGATAGTCAGATAGAAGACACTAGAGAAGAGCAGTTTTTTAAAATGCCAGTTTATGCACATTAATGACTCAAAAATAACTGAACTTTAAAATTTCAGATTTTGCTTGTGGCCAAAACACACGCACACATTAAAATCTGACCTGGAAGCACACACATCCCAAATTTTCTATAAAGTTTAGATGTACAATCATTGACAATGTGAAGTTACATTAAACACTACAGTGTAACAGCGTTGCAGCTACTAGCATGCTCTCACAGATAGACCAAATGCCTAATTCTCATTTTGACTTACCACTGGATTTATATTAGTGTAATTCTATTGACTGACACTTTATTCCTGCATTACAGTAGTTGAACCAGTTACACTAAGTTGAACCAGACTCACAGCCTTCATGGCTATGTCTACGCTACAGCTGGGAGTATGCCTCCCAGCCTGAGTAGACAGACACACGCTAGCTCTGCTTTAGCCAGTGTGCTAAAAATAGCAGTGTGGACATTGAGGCGTAGGCTAGCTGCCTGAGTACAAGCCCACCTGAGCTCCTGGATCTGTACTTGGGTGGCTAGCCCTTGCTACTACCCGTCATAGGTGCCAACTCTCTGGGTGCTCCCAGGGGGAAAAATTGGTGGGTGCTCAGCACCCTCTGGCAGCTCCCCGCCCCCCTCAGCTTACCTCCGCTCGACCTCCACCTCCTCCCCAGAGTGCACCGCGTGCCCCCTTTTTCCCCCTAGCTCCCAGCACTTGTGCCGCGAAACAGCTGTTTCACACAGCTGGGAGGGAGAGGGGAGGAGGGAGAACGCGGTGTGCTCGGGGAAGAGGCGGGGCCAGGGCGGGGATTTGGGGAAGGGGTCCAAGAGGGGCAGGGAGGGGGCAGAGTCGGGGTGGGGACTTTGGGGAAGGGGTTGGAATGGGGCAGGGCATGGGCGGGGAAAGGGTGGAGTCGGGGCGGGGGCAGGGGCGGGGAGGCGTGAGCACCCACCAACACCGGGAAAAGTTGGTGCCTATGCTACCGATGCTGCAACCTCCACACTGCCATTTTTAGCCCACTAGCTCAAGTGGAGCTAGCACATGTCTGGGTATCTGGGCTGGGAAGCATGCTCCCAGCTGTAGCGTAGATATACCCCATGTGTAAACATATCAGCACCCACAGCAGCCCCACATCTGTGCACATTTTCCTGCAAACACTGAGACTCTCACATGAATACAAATACATTAGCAACCACAAACACTTGCACACACTGACTCCATTTATCACACACATTCCAACATCGGCCATAGCTTTCTCTTTTGCTGAAGCATACCTGGAGTCAATTTGGTAGGCATGCTCAGAGGTTGCCTACTGGATCAAGCCCACATATGAGATAGGCAGCTGAACGTGCTGATCTTCCCTCAGTTTGTGAATCATTCAGGAGCTTAGGTGGGAGATAGTCATATGGACACCTAGAGGGAGCAGCAGTGTACATGCTCAGAGAAAGAAACCTAGGCACCAAGGGAACTTTTACTCTGGAAACTTAGGTACCAAAAGAGGCACCTACAGGGTTCAGTGGGAGCTTTGTGGATCAGAATGGAATCAAAACTCAGTGACTTAGGCACCTTAACCTAGGGTTTAGGCATCTGAGTACCTTTGTGGATCCCACTCTAACTCTCCATTCTTAGGGTCAAGTCCTGCTCCCATTTAATTAATGTGACTTTTACCATTGCCTTCAACAAAAGTAGGAGCATATCCTTAATCTTACAAGCAAGATTGGTATTAAGATTTCAATATGCTGCCTGGAAAGTGGTGTGGGCACTGGGCAGGAAGAATAGAGAGATAGCAGGATAGAATATGAGGGTTGAAAGGGACCTCAGGAAGTCATCTAGTCCAACTCCCTGCTCAAAGCAGGACCAACCCCTAGACATATTTTCACCCCAGTTCCCTAAATAGCCCCCTTAAGGATTGACTTCACAACCTTGTATTTAGCAGGCCAATGCTCAAACCATTAAGCTATCCCTTCCTCCACTGAGCTATTACAGGCAAATCTGAAATCACAACAAACCCAGCACCCCAGGTTTGTTCATTCCTGACAAGGCTAGTTGAGGAGCTGGGGATGATAACAAAGACCTTTTCCTGGAGAACAGAGATTTCTCTAACGGCAGGAAGCATAAGGAAATTAGGATGCTGTAAATTACAGACAATGTCTCTTAAAATCAATGTTATTTTTATTAACTTTAGTCAATATTCCAAATCATCCTTGCCCGTCAGTAAAAACCTGCTCATTGCAGATGTAATATCTGGAGAGAATGTGGTGATGTAATTCTTATTTATTCTGTGCCACTTGGTATTTTTTACTGGGAGTTCACTGCATACATTGTTGTTCACCATAGGATAAGTGCATCTGTAATCATGGTATGCTTGACAAACATATTCTACCAAATCATTACTTTGATCCCACTCATGTTCCAATACCACTATGCATAGTTACATCTGACTTTTCTTTACAAATCACACAACAGAACACTCACAATTCAAGAGATTATTGGCAATGTTACATTCTCTAATACGGACAGACATTAAATCTAATTTTAAACAAAGAGGTTCAAATCTGAAATACTCAAACTGTGGAAGAGTTTGAATTCTGGAGAATTTAAAGCTTTCAAATGTACTGCTGGTACAGGTTATACCTGACAACATAGGACTATTGTTACGCTATACAAAGCACATGGGATCTTTAGAGGAGAAGGCAAAAACACTGAATTTATTGAAAATACAACAGTTAGCATATGCTTTTTAGTCACTCACTCACTCACACACACACACAGATAGTCCTGCCAGTTGATGTTTATAGTTACCAGTCTGTTGTAGCTAAAATCAATCTAATGGCCCGTTAGATTGAGCACGAGTGAGGAGTTGGGCTCTTGTCAGTCTGAACCGAGGCTTTGCAGGACTGAACCCAGAGTTCCATGGCAAAACACTCCAGCTTTATAGTTGTAAATTCCCATTTGAGTCCATGCATTTTGCAATGTCATCCTGTAGTCCTTAAGTGGTGTTATCATTTGATGGTTATTGTCAGGCTTCCCATCCTTATCTCCTATTTGTTGTCTCGCCTTCGAGGGTACCTGCCTCACCTCTGAGGTCGTCAATGCTGCTGACATGTTTAGCATCGGATACAATGGATGTTTTCTGATTGTCTCCAGGTTTTTCCAAGTCTCTCACTTTTTCTTGACTATCTGGACATTTGTGATGGCTTTCACACCTTATCTTTTCCTGATGCATGCATTCCTCATTCACACAAACAATCTCTTACAGAAACCTTCAAAGGTATACAGACAGCAGTATTGTATATTCAGCAGAATACATTGTAAATCAAGTCTTGCTAAAGCTTATAACTAAAACAATTCACATTGGGGCTTCAGGCCCTCAACGTTCCTCTAATCTCATTAACATAGACACAATACAAGATCCTGTTTCTTACTTACTAAAACCTTAAAACAAAGAAATGTATATTTAACTAGGGTGCCTAATTTGTAATACATATAGGAAACCATAGTAAACATTATAACTTATCCTAAAACAAAAAGGTGACCATAATTAGTTGTAAGGATTGTTCTGGTCTGTCATTCCTTTCTGCTATTCAAAAAGGGTGGCTGGCAGGATAAAATCAAATCATACATTAATTTTCATAGTACATAAAATCCTGCTCCTACACTATGCCTTCAACAAATTTAAATATTACTGTTTTCATTAGTATCACACCCCAAAGCCTGCTAACTCATGAATGACCCTAATGTTCAAAATCTATACAATCAACCACTGCTCTGAAGTACCTTTATAGAGGTCTTTATCAGCTACAGTACTTTGCACACTATTGAAATTAAGGATGGAGTGGGTTACCTCAATTCCTATTAAATCAGACCCTAAATGATATTTTAACAGCAGATGCTATCTTATCTCAGAATAGGCATAAATGGTGATACTCTGCCTTTACTTGTTTCCCCACCCTCCACACCATGTTCTTGCTGCTGAGTGGTGAGATTGTGACAACTTCCCTTGGTAGGAATGACTGGAGAGTTAAATCAGTCAATCACTGACCCTTTTCCCCCACCACCGCTCTCTTCTGTTCTCCTCCTATAGGTCTGTAGAGAGGGTTCATCGGGGTTCATCCCTCTCCAGGGCAGTGGAGAACCACACCGCCTCCTTTGGTCCTTGCACGGGCCCCTGGGGAATCGGTCAGGCCGCAGGAGTCCTGGCTCAAGCCGTCTGGCAGGGGGCTGAGCACACAAAGGTAACAATTAGCAGATAATAAGCCCAGCCCTTGGGTCAGGGCAGGGCAGTAAAGATCACAGCTCAGGCCCTTAGGTAGGGGTTGAGCAAACACAGGTACCAGTGAGCACACTCAGGCTTCCGGCTCCGAGCGGCCCGGGAGAGGGGGAGACTGCCACCCACAGGTGTCGGGGGGGGGGGGGGAACGCAGGCCTTCCCACTCCACTGCCTCCCAGCCTGGGGCTCTAGCAGAGGCTAAAGGCCCACTGGTGCATCAGTGGGGATCCTGGCCGCAACACGCTGACATGGGCTCTGGCAGTGTTGCAGCCAGACTTGGGTCGGCTGTCCCCGGGCTACTTCCCAGCTCCCCCTCTGGGGCTACCTGGGTAAAGGTGGTGTCATCAGGGGGGTCGATCACCATTAGGTCCTCAGGGTAGCTGGCGAGGGGTAGGCTCAGTGACTCTTCGGGGTATAGGGTGACCAGAAGTCCCGATTTTATAGGAACAGCCCTGATATTTGGGGCTTTTTCTTATATAGGTGCCTATTACCCCCCACCCCCGTCCCGATTTTTCACACTTGCCATCTGGTCACCCTATCGGGATAGCTGGCGAGGGCTCGGGTCAGCGACTCTCCCACATGCTGATCCGCGTCAAGTATCGGCCGGTCGGGCCAGTCTCCAGGTCCAAATCTGGTTGCTGGAGTCTCCGCAGCGGGAGCTGGAATGGAGGCGTCTGGCCTCTCCAGTGGCTGTTCCTTGAGTGAGCTCTGGGGTTGGGCTCTTATACTTCCTGTTCGTCACCTGACCCTCTGGGGGGGTTGGGCTTGGAGTGCTCTGGCCCCGCCCACTCCAGAGTCTGGCAGAGCTCGTCCCTCTCTGGGGCGGTGGGGAACCACACCACCTCCCTACAAGGTCCTATTACTTTCCTCTCATCTCCAAGTGGAACTGAAACATAAGAGGTAAGTTAGCCACTAATCATCACTCCAACCTCCTACTTTCTCCCCATTTTCCTCATCTTCTCTTTCCTAAGAATAAGAGTATTCACTCCTCTCTTCTACACTGTATTTGCATATTACAACTCAATTGGTTAACTGCTTTCATTTTTTTTAAATTATATATTTTAAAACCTAGAGCTTTCTGATTTTTATGGCTGCAGATCTACAGAACATTTTAATTGTAAACTGGGTTCATCAGCCAGGACAGGGGAAGTAAAGTGTCAGGCATTTATTTTAAGGCACTTTTCTCAGGGCTTGTTTTGCTGTCCACAAAATAATCACACACAAAAAGGCAAATCAAACTTCTGAAAAACACTGGGTAATAATTCCCCTAGACTAAGAACATAAGAACGGCCGTACCGGGTCAGACCAAAGGTCCATCTAGCCCAGTATCTTGTCTACTGATAGTGGCCAATGCCAGGTGCCCCAGAGGGAGTGAATCTAACAGGCAATGATCAAGTTTCAGAGTAACAGCCGTGTTAGTCTGTATCCGCAAAAAGAAGAACAGGAGTACTTGTGGCACCTTAGAGACTAACAAATTTATTAGAGCATAAGCTTTCGTGGACTACAGCCCACTTCTTTGGATGCATATAGAATGGAACATATATTGAGGAGATATATATACACACATACAGAGAGCATAAACAGGTGGGAGTTGTCAAGTGATCTTTCTCTTGCCATCTATCTCCACGCTCTGACAGACTTTCCCTGTTTTAACAGTCAGGAGCAGAGAAGACACATTCTCTCCCTTAGTTCCCCTTTAATCTGCTTCCCCTTCTTTTTATACTCTGCCCCAAGCAGCCATGTAATAGGGGCAGGGACCTATTAACTTTCACAGACTGCAGCATCCTTCCCTGGGCACAGTAATATACTTACTACCTCACTTTTCTAAGTTGGTCCAGAATTATACAAGTTGTTTGATACACACAGTATGAATACAAACATATAGACAGGCAACTGAAAATTATTGCATGGGATAATATTTTGCCTTTGACAAATAACAAAACAGTAAAAAAAGGGAGGTGTAGCCCTATTTTTGAAAGAATCCTTGAAAAATAGAATAGGGGAAAATGGTAATAGTGTAATTAAATCAATTACATTATTTTTAAAGCACATGTATGTATGTATGTATGTATGTATGTATAATTACTTGCATTATATTAGCACCTAGAATCAGAATTGGGTGCCCCATGCGAGCTGCTGTATGAACACATAAAAGACAGTCCCTGCCTTGAAAAGCTTATAGTGTAAGGCCCTGATTTTGCAAAGACTTAGGAATGTACTTTACACTCAAGTAGTCTTGTTAACTCCAGTGGAACTACTCAGAACCATCAAGTTAAGCATGTGCATAAGGTTTTGCAGGATTGAGGCCTAAATACTCTACCTTTCACTTCTGTGCTGGAATATCAAAGCCATTTAATAGTGCACAACAGTTTTGGGACAGGAAGTCCAAAACAATTAAAAATGCAGGGAGAAATTAAGTAGGCACTTACATGTCTATCACACAGGAGTGTAGCGTCAAGTGTTTTGAAGATGAAAAATGCCCTAACAAAAACAGTCAAATATTAATATTATTACCACAAATATTAGAATCTGAGCAGGACAACAGGGTTTACATCCCTTTTGGAAATAATACAAATTCCTAGAACTTACATAGCATTTTCATCCACTGATCTCAGTGCATTTTACAAAATGGGTAAGGATTATTATCCCCATTTCACAGATGGACAGAGCAGTTAAGTGATTTGCCCAGTGTCACCCAGCTAATCAATGGCAGAGCTGTTAACAGAATCCAGATCTTCTGACTTCCAGTGTAGTGCCTTATCCACTGGAACATACTGCTCCTTTTGCAATTAAAAAGTGATTGAAGTCAGTGATACGATCTCTGGATGAAATGCATCCATGTGCAGCAGGACAGCACAAAGATTATGCATCACTTAAGTCACTTTCCAGCTCTATTTTGAACACTTGAGTGATGCATACACCTCATGCTGGCCCTCTGCACTGAGCTGAATTTCCCCCTAAGTGAGTAAACATTACTCATATGGCTAAGAGTTGGAAGATCGGGCCCTTAGTTTGTTAGCTCAATAAAATTTAAACCTCTGATGAAAAATTTGTTTTCTGGCTGAGCAGTTATAGTCTAGATTTTGGGTTTACTAATCATCAGTTCTGAGACCCTGCCAAAGACATACGATTCAATGTACTAGAGTGAGATAACATCAATAGGTTATCATATGTTGAGTTGTGTATTATGTGCTATACACGATATTATGTGCTTTGTTTCCAACCCATTTCCTTTGCATTTTATTATTTTGGCTATTTTAGATCAAGGGCTCAATAAACAAAGCAAAATTTAAAGGGAGAAAGAAAAAGAAATCCCCTTATCTTGTATATACATACTTTTTTAAATTTATGATACTCTATTTGTCAGTAAAAATGCAGTGAGAATCATATCTGCTGTAACAAATTCTGAAACATTGGTCCAAATCAAAGCCATTTAAATCCTTGTTGAAAACTAAGTGTCATTCAACTCAGTTAAATGCTTTTTCTACCCGTTGGAACAATAGCATAAGTTTTAAAGTATTAAATTAGGCTGAATAAATGGTTCCGAGAGCTCTATACTGTTAGAAGTTTGATAAATCTCAATTGTTTTGAATTAATCCATCATTTTACATACATTTCCATCTTTTGGTTTGAATTTTTAATAATTTTTAAGTCACTACTTTACTAAAAAGATTGGACAAATATAAGCAGGAAGTGGGATTTTTGTTTGGTTTCAGAGTAACAGAAATAGCTGCTTTTCTCATTGAGCTAGGTAATTTGAAGTATGATCTCAAAGCAAGACACTATGTAAAAATTGGCATCTTCTCACTCAATAGATCTCTTCCTCTATTATTCATAGTCTACTTGATTATTTTTCTGTCAAAAATACATTTTACTGCTTATTACTGCACAGCCAAAAAGCACTGAAGTAGATTCTCTTCTGGCTCATGCATCACCAACAAAATGCATAACTAAGTTGCAATTGCAGAATGATTAATACTGGTAATGCTTTATGGTGATCCACAAGCCAATATGAACCAAAGTTGATTTTCATATCCCACAGAAGCACAAATAGATGGACTCCAGTTCTGCAGCAGAAAGTCCTAAAGATCTCACTCACACCATCCTCCCTCTCTAAACAACTTCTTATGTAAATTTAGTGAGTTAAATGTGAGGTGTGTCCCAAAGAATCATCTAGCTAACTACCCAAAATACTCAGGCCATTCTGATCCTTGGAAAGGAATCAATTACTTTTGGTGTGGGGGTAGTGAGAGATTATTTTTCAGACCACTCCAAAAAAATATGGCTGATGGCTGTTCTGGGTCCCAGGTTGAATTTGCAGTACTAACAATTTGAAAGAAATCCATTCTTTTCCTTGTAAACTAAGCAAATTTTACCTGGAAAATATTCAGACAATAAACACAAAACCCCATGATGCCATTTTTTAGTTACTTTTCAGAGTATAAACACTCTTTAACATCTTGGCTAAATCCAGGAACAAAAGAACAGTTATGGAGTTAAAAGATTTATAAATCTTTTGAAACTTTGTATGATAAAACCATCCGGCCCTGGACATTTCCCAGATTTCATAGGTCTTATTGCATCTCCTACTTTATCAGGGATTATAGAGGCATCTACTGTATCTATCAGCATCTCTCTAATTTTTGTTTATTAACTTCTGTTAAAATGTATTAGCCATTAGATTCCTTCTCAGTTTGATAGGTGCAAGGTTCTTAATAAAAATTGGCATATTTCAAGGACTTACAGTTAAACTAATTTCATTATTTGTGCCAGCTATTATTGATGGTTTCCTTTGTTAGTTACATAGTCCTTGCTACCAGCCACCAGTTTTTATTAATTTTTTTCTAAATAAACAAATAAACAAATATTTAGAAAATTCTCTCAACCACAATCTTTGACACAATATTGATATTAGTCTGAACTTTAATTAGCTCCTCAAGGGATTTTTTTTTTTATCACCATAGTAATTATGATCATTTTCTAATAACACAATTTATTTAATAAACTGATGGTGCAGTGCTCTTTTTAGTTTGGCCTCTACTGTTTTTAGGGCCAAATTTTCTTCCTGAATTATATGAAGCAAGGAGTATACTGACCACTTATCCCTACATATAGAAAATGGTGATCCCATCTTACTACCATCACTTAGAGACAGAATCTTAATTTTACCCCCCCAAGGCACCAATCCTGCATTGTGGCAGTGCATGGGCAGACTGCTGCACCCATGTAGAGCCCCGGTATTATTTTCTACCCCTGTAAATTCCCAACACTGAAAACCTCACTTGTACCTTTAACACAATCTTCAGAAATAATAAAATAAACCCATTTATCTAAAAATCTCCATACATAAGAAACACCTTAGATAGGGACATAGGAATTGCCATACCAAAATAGACTGATGGTCTATCAAGTCCAGTATCCCAGTGGGGCTTTAAACAGGTGCAGTAATCCACCTACCCTCTAAATAATAATAATAATAATAAATAATAATAATTTATTGTTATTACCGTAGAACCTAGTCATGGACCCGGACCCCATTGTGCTAGGCGCAGTACAACCAAAAGATGATCCCTGCCCCAAAGACCTTACAATCGAAGCATAAGACAAGAGACAACAGATGGAGACAGACAAACAAGGAAACAATAAGACAGTATTTGTCAGCAAGATAGGCAGTAGTCTCAGCACACTAGTAGCCTAACCCTTTTCAAATATTTTGAAGGAGGATAATAAGGTAGCTTTGTAGTTGTCTTCTGTGAATGACAACATGAGAGAAAGCACAAAACAGCTTGTCTGAAAATTTAACAAGCGGACAATTGAGGCTGGCCGATCAGAGGTTGGAGTCGACATCTCAACAGCGAATGAGAGATGCCTTGCAAATTTCCGGAGTAGTCCTTTGATATTTCCCATGTGGAGGTCATCTGGGCCTTGAGTTTTTGCTATGCCTAATGCTTTATAGCTGCCACAATTTTAAATAGGGTGATTTCATATCCCAGCAATAGCATATCCTGGTTTGGGAAAACATTGAGGTTGATGTTAACTAAATATTGTTTGATTTGTTAATTTTTGTAATACTGAATAGATTGATATAGTACTTTACAGTATTCACATAATTTCTTGTTGTGTTAGTTTGTTAGTCTTTATTATTTCAGGATTTGCAGGGCAGGGAGGGAGGGGGAGGAGGGGGAACGCGGCAAGCTGGGGGAAGAGGCGGGGCCGGGGGGGGATTTGGGGAAGGGATCCAATAGGGGCAGGGAGAGGGTGGAGTTAGGGCGGGGACTTTGGGGGTGGGGTTGGAATTGGGGCGGGGCCAGGGGCGGGGATGGGGTGGAGTTGGGGCGGGGCCAGGGGCCGGGAAAGAGGCGAGGGGGCGCGGGCACCCACCAGCGCCAGAGAAAGTTGGTGCCTATGATGGTGACTACTTGTCCTTTACGAGGCAAAATGGCGGACATTAAACAAAACCATATTAAACACCATTACCCAGTATCATGTCATAATTTGATTGAGGTGGGACTCACATTCCCCTCCTTGTTGGTGATGTAGCCTTGGAGGAACGTCTTGTCAACACCAATCTGGTTTATTTAAATTATGACTGGTAAGATGTAATACCTGGTAAACCTGTTTGAATCTACAGTTAACCCAAATGATGGTTAACACTAAAAGCAAAATAGTACTTTGTTCTATGATTAGCAGAATAACCATGGGATGACTGACCCATTCCTGGCAGAGTTCCTGGGCAAAGTAAAAACTTCTGCCACCAGTAGGTGAAAGTCACTGTTTTCTGCACCCTATCCAAAACTTTGGTAATGAGATCATTAGAGTGGTGCACAGTTGCTTCCAACACCTGCCCTACATGCACCAACTGATCTATTTTTTTACTCAGTTCAGGATGTGTGAACAATTGTGTTAGGATATAGATATTCAGGCCTGTTTGTAAAGGCCTATACTTTAAGAATGTACGTGTATTCTTATCACTTAGCTAGTTATAGAGGTATAAAAGAAAGAATCAAAATCACTGTCTGTCTGTGAAAGGGCCTTCTAGTACTGTGACAGTCTGAGGCTCTGTTCTTAGGCTAAGTAAGGCCTTTGGCTAAGCAGCAGAGGCAGCCATAAGGTGAGAAGTGAACGGTCACATCCTCTCATTCCAAACTAGTCACATGGAAATAAGGCCATCTGGGGCTGTTAGGGAGGTGATCCGATCTATCACCTCCAGATAAAAGGAAAAGCCTAGAACATGTAAAAGGAAATTTAGTTTGATAGTTTTCTGTCTGGTAAGAATTCACTTATCAATAGACACAGCTGGAAAACCCTTATGTCTGTATAGATGTAGTTGTGAAATCCTCACTTCTGTATTGTTTTGTATGTTTATTTGCATGGTCTCTGTTTGGTTCTGTAATTGTTTCTGTCTGCTGTATAATTAATTTTGCTGGGTGTAAATTAATTAAGGTGGTGGAATATAATTGGATAAATAACCATGTTACAGTATGTTAGGATTGGTTAGTTAAATTTCAGTAAAATAATTGGTTAAGGTATAGCTAAGCAAAACTCAAGTTTTACTATATAATCTGCAGGTTTCAGAGTAGCAGCCGTGTTAGTCTGTATCCGCAAAAAGAAGAACAGGAGTACTTGTGGCACCTTAGAGACTAACAAATTTATTAGAGCATAAGCTTTCGTGGACTACAGCCCACTTCTTC